>NW_009928633.1:0-63912 GCF_000696875.1 Nestor notabilis
TAACTAAGGTATAATACAAACACTACTGCTATCAGTAATGATGATAAGAGGAATAACAAGGGGAGAGGACACAACTTCTCTCCACCTGCTGGCTGATACCCCGCCCAACCCGAGCAGCGATCTGGGCCTTCCAGGTAACTCCCCCCAGTTTCTATACTGGGCATGACGTGCTGTGGTATGGAATACCCCTTTGGCCAGTTTGGGTCAGGTGTCCTGCCTCTGCTTCCTCCTGTCTTCCCCTCCTCCCTGGCAGAGCATGAGACTGAGAAAGTTATTGGTCGGAGTAAACATTATTTAGCAACAATTAAAAACATCGGTGTTATCAGCGTTGTTCCCAGACTGAAAGTCAAAACCACAGCACTGCACCAGCTACTAAGAAGGAGGAAAAAGAATGACTGCTGTAGCTGAACCCAGGAGAAGGAGACACCCACAGGCATATGGAGTGTGTATAGAATTCTGTAATCTGTATGAAAATAAGAACAAAATGGTTTTCAGGTGGTACGCAAACTTAATTCCAAAGTCTGTAAGCCTATAAATGCTTTCTGTGATCTGGGAAATTATTATTTACACCAGAAAGTGATTCCTTCCCTTACCCCTCAGAAAAATGTATTGTGAAAATCCTGAAGCCATATCAACATAAACAGATGAGACCCACCCTGCCGTTTTATTCAAACCCATGTGTGTACTCAGAAAAAAGAAATATAAAACACTGTGGCAGTGTATGATAATGAGCTTCTCTTGTTATGTCACACCACCTACATTTCTGATTATTTGTTCCAAAAAGTTTCAAGGACAACCATTTCAACTGTATGTTCCAATTAGGTAGTGTATGCATTATTTTTCACTTTGTGTCCAGAATTAATATTAAAAAAAAAATCACATACCGGTTTACAGAAAAGTACTTCAAAATTAATATAAAAGAACAAAAAACATGAATAAGGAGATTCTTGGGTATTGTAATCGCAAAACTACATTTTCTTAAGGATACATTTTATAGCTTTAATTTGCTACCCTTTGCTACCTTTTTGTAGATATTTACTCAAAGTTGTATATGCTCAATATTACCACAATTTTCTTTGAGAATAAGTTTTCAATGACCTGCAGTGTAGATGCAGGTTTTCACCAATCAATTTCATCTTCATTATATTATATAGTAAGCATGGATTCGCCAGATTTCATCTTTGATTCCTAGTACTGATCAAGATCCTACTTACATAAAAGTAATGCTATGCAGGGTGATGTAATTCCAGCCTTTAGTGAATATTTTGGCACTTTGATTTCTATCAAGAAAAGAAAAGGATACTACGTTTTCACTAATTGTATGCATATTTTTGTCCATTCCATCATTCCACATTGCTGATGTACAATAGTGATAATAATTATGATAGCACATTTGCAATCATTTCATTTTATTTATAGCTAGACATTACTATCCACAAAGAAAACTTTCATGTCTAATGAAGTCAGTTTGTTTACTCCCCTTTAGCAAACCTCATTTCAATCTCACTTGAAAGTTAAGAATGTTCTTTCCATTAATTTAGGGAAAATGGGAAAACATGTTTAAAATAAATATTAATTGTAGAATTCTTTTCTAAAAATGTTGATTCTTCTGTTTTCTCTACATTTCAGAATAAATAGTAAGAGGATGATTGTCAGTAAAAGACTAGCCTTTCTGTCTTTACAGCTATCCTAATATACTGAAAAACTCGGAACAGAATTTCCAAGGCTTTTTTTCTGAACTGTTAAAATTGCTTTGAGTCACCTCCTGGGGTGATGCTGAATCAGTGTGAATGCTGTAAATAGATCAGTTATTTTTGCTGCATGTTGAAAATACATAATGTCTCTGTTTGATTCATAATTTGTATAGTTCATGAAAGGGAGGAGGGTGAGATTCAAATTTCCTCTCTTGTTCTGATGATTGTACTGAACTTGGGTAGGCTTTGAAGATTACTCGTCTGTTAACTGATTTGAACTTTCGAAGGGAAGCAGAAAATAAAGGAGAGGGAGCCTTCAAGTTTCTCATTCAGAGGGATAATAGTCAGTGGGACCTCTGGTATTCCTACCTGTTTCCACTGAATTGGTTGGTAGGTGCCTTATGCAGCTCACCTCCTAGGTATTTACATTAATAAGCATATCCTTCCACTTAAATCCATCTTTTCCTTCACATTAAAATCACAGAAATGTAGGATAGTTCAGGCTGGAAGGGGACTTTTAGACACTATTTAAAGCAGGGCTAAGGTCAATGTTCGGTTAAGTAGCTCAGGGTCTTTCCCAGTAAAGTTTTAGTGTTTCCATGGGTGGAGGTGCAGAGCCTCTCAGGCACCTGGTTCATTTCATGCATAAGGACCCTAATGGGAGTATTTTGTTTCCTTTTATCTAGTCAGAATTTCCCTTGGTCTCAAGCTGCAGAAGCTGAATTTCTGGATATTACTTTCAAGTTGCTTTCCTGAATTTTAAGTAAGGTGATGAGAGTGGCTTTTCAGATCTCATAAACCATGAGATTGTTCCTTATTTCAAGCAGTATTCTTGCAGTATTTGCTTCTTAAATATTATCCTGCATTTTTCAGATATTATTTGACATGCTTGATTGAAACCAAAAATACTGTTTCTTATCTTGGTATGTTCTAGTTAATCTTGTTTCTTTAAATCGTATCTCTAAGACTCATCACCTGTCATGTATAAACTAGTAACAATTTTACACGGATCATAAAATAAATTCTGAGGGCAAGAACACACACATGTACAAGAGAAAACCAAAATTATATAAGAAAGAACACACGTGTTACGCTAATGCAATTGTTCTAATAATTGTTGTCTATAGATAAGTAGCCCATACATCGGACAGGAATAAGTTCTGAGAGAAATAACCAAGCGCTATATCTAGTTGTAAAAGATCAAATTCATACACTGGAAAATGAAAAAGAATGAATGTGAGTGCTGTATTTATGATCCAGGAAGACATCTGTATTTCTTTAGTTTTTACTGATGTTTGCTTATTAGAAACAATGTTGGCCAAGCTTGAACCTTAGAAGGTTGTAAATTGGTACAAGCATAACAACTCTGTGGATGTAAGCTGTCTCTTTTACACTAATTCCAGATGTCTTAGGAGCTGATTTTCCACTTTTCTAACTACATCTGTGCCATTCCAGTTAGACTCAGAGGGTCCTGAGCTTTCCGTAACATGTAAGCCAGTACAGGCGGGAACACTCCTAGTCAAAGGAGCTAAATTGGCTGCTTTTTTTTTTTTTTTTTCCAGAAGGTGCTACCTCAGCCAATTTGTCTTGTCAACAAGTATAGAGCCTTTATGACTACAAAAGCTCTGAGAATGAAAAACAAAAGAGATTTGTTGCCAAAGAAAGCCAGAGACACATAAAGAGATTAAAGTGAAATGTGAGGCTTTTCTTCATCTGGATTTTTAACTTTCAGTCGTATACCTTCCATAATATACATAATACACAGCACACTAACCAGTGTGGAAAAGATAATGCAGCACAGTGTTGCATGACCTGTCTAATGTCCTGAATCCTACTTACTGGTGAGAACAGGGATTTGAACCACAGCTCATGTCAGTCAATCCACTGGCAAGCTTAGGAATGTGTTGTATTGGTTTAGGAGCTGCACTGATTTAGGTCAAACTGATTAAAAAAGAAGATACTTTAATGTCATGATGACAATGATAAAATTTTGGAAAAATCAAGTTTTTTATTTTTAGAAGCCATGAATCATTCTGACAGGAAATAATAGGAAAAAGAAATATTTGTATAGTAACTGGACTCTAATGAAAATTAAGGGAAAAGAAAATTAATTAAAAAATTATGGTCAGAAAGTATTATATTGCCCTGCAAGTAAGAAGCATCCCTTCTAATTAAACATTATTAAAACCTAAACAGGAGATTATGTTCTGTAACAATTAAGTATATTTACAGTCCTCACTGATTAAACTGTGCTGAAACTCTATGAAAAGTGTACTGCCAGGACTTTTCTTCAGTAATGGGTGAGCTCAAAAAACTTTTCTAGTGCCCAGATCACAGTTGTATAATTGTCTGGATGAGAAGCATTTGCAAATAATTCTTAGAACCTTCACCTTCATCTGTTTCAAGGAAGGCAGTCCATACAAAGCTAGGTGTTTCTGATGGGTTATAGCTTTCATATAAACAAACAAACAAACAACAAAGTCAATTATCTTCATTTCTTTATAGCAACTTCGAGGTGGTTGCTCTTCCTAACATCTGTTGTACTCTTATGAACTGATGGATCTGCTTCTGTACCTCTGTCTGAAAGTGGATTACATATGTGAGGTATCATATAAGAAGGAGATACCATATTTGATGTCTTGGATTTTTTTGTATCCAACTGCTATGCTATGGGCAGGGACATCTTTCACTAAATCAGGTTGCTCAAAGCCTTGTCCAGCTTGACCTTGAGCACCTCCAGTGACGGGGCATCCACAACTACTTTGGGCAATCCTTGGCTTCCTCCTCAAAAATATTACATACTTGATGAAAGATTTTAACTGAACTGAGAAATGCAGAGAAGAATGCGAGCATAGTTATGTGATACGTGTGTGTCATTCTCTAACCTTCCTTTGGAGAAAGATGACTTCTGATCTGGAAGGAGAAGTTTTGTGTGTGTGTATATGCACTCATTCACACATCACATATATATTGCTTTCTCTGGATATTTTGAAGCCTGCTTTTTAAAGGTCTGGCTTAAGAAATAGGCAAAACAGGGCACATGATTTTTTTCTGAAGAATCAAAATGGGAGAGGTCAGTATTTTTTGCTAGTTTAATTTGATTTGAAACTGAACAGGAAGGGGGGAGAAAAGACTTTGTTTCTTTACTCGGTCAGAACTGAGCACTTCTGAGAGGGTAGGGAGTTTGCATACTCGTACTCCGTTGTTTTTCTTGTCTAGCCAATGTCTGCACCTTTAAGGATGAGAATCTCCAAATCAGGTTTATGCAACTGCATTTTATTAGTTGTAGGCAATGACTCGGTTACTTTTATTTTAAATTGCATTTCAAATTAATTTGTTTTAAAGCTTATGGGAGAGAACCTCAGAAATGATGGCTGTGTACATTAAAATCAGAAGGTGGATTTTTAAATTTTTATTATTTTTCTTTTTAAATATCTCTCATAGTAGCATTTGACTATTGTGAAGAAATTCAACAGACGTTTTTTCACCTCTTATCTAGAGGTAGAACCTGATAGCAGGTATTAGACTGTCAGCACATCTCTAAATCTACTTTGATGCAGGCTGGCAGAAGCAATAGGTACTGCAAAACTAATCTTTCCAATAACATATGTCTTCTAGAAAGAGACAGGACTGTATGTATTAAAAATAGCTTGACTGAAGGAAAAAAATATATTGACTAGGATTTTCTTATCTGATATTTACTTCTATGTACTGGCAGCCTTCCTTCTTTCTCTCTTCCCTAGTCCCATGAGGAATAAAAAGAGGCCTGTGCTCTAGCAGATCTATTTCTATATTTGTTTCTTTATTTTTCATTTTTTTATTAATAGTGTGAGTACTATCTTTTGAACAGGGATGAAAATCTTTGGGTTTGCTTTCTTCTTCCAGTTTTTCAGATCAGGAAGTAGAGCTACACCTACTTTTGAAACAATCACACTTCTTTCTACCTCACTGTTAACTAGTATCCATCTCTAGAGTAATGTGGTGAATAGTTCTGTAGAATGAATATTTGATTTACTGCACATGTTCCTTTTAATAAGCATATAAAATATGCAGTTTAGTGTTCAGATACTGTCATATTAATTGATTTTTGTTGCATTAATATGAATAAAAATCTATTCAAGGTTATATTTTCAAATAGGAAAGGCTTGCTTATATATATGTGCAGAGGAGGAATTTCCTGTATCAGAGTTTTTATTGTAGTACCAAATTAAATTTAAACATAAAATATTAATTTAAATGTAATTATGGAGACAAGTGGGTTTTTTTTATTATTAGAAGGACAGCACATTACTGTTCAGGAGTCATCCATTCAGTTATATTGTTGTAGTGATGTAAATTGTAGGCAGGATGTTCTAGTATGAATGCATCAAGACCAAATTGCCTGAACTGTCTGAATGAGGAGGCATCTGTCTCCTTGATAGTACTTGATGATAAACCCAGGTTCTTAGCTTTTGAAAGACTGGGACTCATATATAGCAGGCAGACTGCTGCCTGCCCTTTCCCTGCAACTCTGCCTGTGCTTCCCCAAAAGTTCATTGAACCTGACTGTATTTTTCTTTTTTGTCAGATAGCTCTCACCTGCTCCAGGTATAGCTTCAGTTGTACAGCTGAGATTCCTATTTCTATCAAAGCAGAAAATATATTAAAGACATAAACCTGTCACTCCTTAAAAATTACTTCCAGAATGTCTTTAATCACATTTGTGCTTTCTCATTTATTATTTGTTATGTAAATGTTGTTGCTGGTACAGTAGCTGCTGTTCCTGCTTCTCTTGCTCTGAAGCAATATAACGGACTTAAACGACAGGCTACTCCAGTTCAGGGACCACATTAATTCAACCTCTAAATATGTCTGTGAAGTAGCAAAATATTATTCACATATGTAGAGATGAGCACAAGAGAGATAAAGTAACTCGTCATACCATTTGAAGTGGGAAAGAAACCAAGCTCCTCTAATTTTTTTCTGGTTTTCTTTGGTTGGTATTTAGCTTATCCATCCCACTTTATCCTGTACAAATACTCCTATTTTAGAGCAAGTGCCTGTGTGGCACAGACACCTGCTGTTGTTTTAAGATATTTACCAGGTAAAATTACAGAGAAAAGATTGTTTCTCCACTTGTGGTTTCCCCAAAGTAGACTGCTTCTCCAAACTAGAAACCAAACTCAGAGGAAATGTAATCTCAGAGTTTAATACAAAATGTGTATTTTCCCTCATCTCTCTGCACCACTTTTTTAAGGGATAAGTTAAACACGTGGAAGAGCATTACTAATGTTTCAGGGTGAGTCTGGTTGGACGTTGAGAATTAAAGCCAACCCGTTCTCACCTCTTAGCTTATGAGTATAATTTTCTTAAAATGTCACCTATTTACTGCAATCAGTGAAAGTGTCAGTGTAAGTGGTATTCCAGACCTGTTCATAACACTGACATCACAGGTGAAATACTTTTCCTCTACATCAGGCAACCCTTCACTGGAATGTCAGAACAGGGTTAGATGCTCCTGACATATGGTATATACAAAGTATACACAGCAGCTGCACCGTTTGCAATCTTCTTAAACTCCTTACCTTGTTAATGGAGAAAAGAACAGACCCTGAAAACCAGAGAGTTATCAGAGGAATTGAGTCCACCCTAATTTAAATGCTTCCCTTCTGTAATTTATGCTGAAATAAGGTACTTCCAGAAAGTGTCTTCCTCTTCCACTGGAAGTAGATGGAGGTAGCAGGAGATGTCAAGCTTTAGCCCCTCTCCATTTAGACATCCTGAGACTGTGACGGGGGTTGTGCTCAATTCTTTTTCATAATAACCTTGCAGCTGGAGCAGAATGACCTGACATGGAGACCTGTGCTTTGCACGCTACATAGCCCAAAGCAGACTGAATCCAAATTGCAGGGGAGTATGGAGGAGTGTTCTGGTTAAAAGCATTTCTGTCGTCTTGCTGAAGCTGAGGTAGGAAGTCAAATTCATGGGTCAGGAAGAGAACAAGCAGTTTGGATCCTGATTCTCACCTAACTCAGCTGGAAAGAGAACAGATATTTTTGCTGTTTTTAGAAGGGCTGTTTGTGTGTGTGTAGCTGTTTGGTTTACATCCACGGCAGTGTAATGAAAAATTTAACAGAAAGCTGGGCCTGAAGATTGAGTTTTACCCTTCTCTTGGCTAATGAGCATGATAGAGGGCAGGACACAGCCCTGCGGTGTCCCTTTGCTAACACATCTTTCACACCAGCTGCTCCACTGGGGAGCTGCTTCAGCAGCAGGGTCCTGCCAGCAGCTGACCTCTCCCCTGATGGAGAGATACAAGGAGCTGATCATGGACATGATACCTGATATTTATGAGAGGTTTTAAAGCTGCAGGTTTGCTCTGACACCAGGCAGCACATGGTTGGCTTTGCACAGGATCAGCCTACAATCACGTGGTAATTCTTGAAGCTTATTTTACCTGTTCAGAATAACATCCTGACTTAAATCTTAGCTAGCAAGATACAGAACATGAGGAGCCACTTGCCATCAGTGTGTCTCAGCTGTGGGCCCAGCTGTCTTGGTTAGGCTAGAATTGCTGCAATATCATAGTCATCATCAGCCTGCTGTGTTTTACCACTCAAGAACCTGTTCCAATGGTATCATCAGTCCTGGAAGCTGTACAATACTGGATGCAAAGCTCTAGGAGAGGAGTCCCAAGTTGGAGCTGAGAGACATGAGGAAGCTTCAGCAGCTGTCCAGTGCTAGTTCACTGTGCTTTGACAGTGTGTTAGGGATGCCAGAATTCACTAAATCACAATTTCCTGGAAATGGGAGATGAAGGAAGAATAACCATGGTTGGGAGGTCAGAAATTATGTCCAAGATTCGCGGGAGAAAAGGTAAAGACATCTGAAGAGTACAGGTTTGATCATTGTGTCTACAACTTATGCGGGTTTTAGAAAATACGAGGTCTAGGCATCAGGATAGGGTCAGATAGTGTCATGAAGATTTTACCTACACAAACTCTCTTAGCAATACCCTTTGGTAGTATACTGAGAATACTGAGAAAGTTTAGGATAAATAAGTCCTGTATCTTCTGAATGCTGTATTTTATGATGAAGTTCAATGACTACACCAAAAACTTCCTGGACGTTGTTCAGTTACAGTTTGTGAATGAAGCAGATTTTAGGGATTTGAACACCAGCGGTGAATAGAGATTTTTCACCTAAAGGACTTCTCTGACATGGAATGGGTACCCATATGCAAGTCATTTAGCTTGGATGTTTTCACTTGCTTCTCTGAGAGATGAGCTTTACAACCTCAGTGAATATATAGAATTTTATAAAATAATTCGAGTAATTGCATTTGGAAAATTTTAGAGTATTTCAGATTTGTTTGCTGTTATTTAATTAATGTAAAAAAACAAATATCAATTTAATGGTATGCAAGTACTTTATAATGAAAATGAGTTGTACATTGAGATAGTTGAAAAGTATCCATTTTGATACATAGATTATATACTTCATTGAGTTATATTTTTTAAAAGAATACTTCCCATGCATGAATGTAGTTGGGAATCATCTGTTTGGCAATCTAACAGAGATACATCGTCATCTTCCATACTAAGTTGTTTCTCATAACCCTGCTGTAGCAAAACTGAATGCAATATTGAAGCATGTCTATAAAATCACATCATGGAGTAAGGCTAATTTCTCATGTTTAAGTGTCTTTTTTTCAAGTCAGTTATTAAAAACACTAGTTTGTGACTCTCAAACATTATTAATTTCTGATATTTATGGTTTTCAAGCTGTCTTTTCAGAACATAAGTACAGTGTTTGCACAAAGCCCTTCTGACCTCATTACTTAGGCTACGCTGAAAAATCTGATTCTCCTGCTCCTCACTCCCTCCTCTCCTTTCAGGAAGCTTTAGAGCATGTAAAAGGAACACTTTTATGGGTATTTTTTGGCTCAACTCATGCAGCAATATATTATTAGCTTAGTGTAACTCTCGAAATTTTATGAGGCTTCACAGAGTAGCTGAAGTGAACATAGGTTTTATGTTCCATACCTAACAGATCATGCAAGTTTCTGTCATTATCAGTTAGGATGTGCTTGATCAAGTTCAGACAGTTCACAAATGATGGGGTATTTTTTCTTCACTGTGTAATACATCTGAAAGTCAACATATGATTAAGAGGACTGGTTCACACTCTCAAAATATGGAGTTATTATTGTTTCTAAAGCTAGATCTAGTTAAAAAGTAGCAAAAATTGTGTTTTCTTAAATTCACTCGCATCTGAGCACCTGTTTCATGTGCATATATATGTGATCTCCCTGTTTGACTGCTGTTGATCAATACGCCCCCTTTCAAAAAGCAATGATTATTTTTTATTTATTTCTAGGAATGAAATCCTCCTAGAAAATCTTTCTATCAACAAAAAACTTCTTATTGAAATGGTATTTGGCAAAGAGATTTTTTACTGTAACTGCATACATTTCTGTACTGTTTTTCTTTGTGAACAAAAGTATTAGTGTGCCGAAGAATAATCTCTCCCATTCTTCTGTTCTGTGTCTTCTCTCCCTCTATAAAAAAAGACACACAGTTATCTGTTAGGATTAATCCAGCCACTGAACATAGAAAAAGTAACAGAATTTTAAAAAGTAGAGGGATGGCGCACCTCTCCTGTGAAGACAGGCTGAGAAAGTTGGGCTTGTTCAGCCTGTAGAAGAGAAGGCTCAGGGGAGACCTTAGAGCAGCCTTCCAATATCATCTTTAAATTAGAAGAGGGTAGGTTTAGATTAGATATTAGGAAGAAGTTCTTTACTGGAAGGGTAGTGAGGCACTGGAACAGGTCGTCCAGAGTTGTGGCTGCCCCATCCTTGGAGGCATTCAAGGCCAGGTTGGATGAGGCCTTGAGCAACTTAAGTGGAAGGTGTCCCTGTCTGTGGCAGGGGGGTTGGAACTAGATGATCTTTAAGGTCCTGTCCAACACAACCCATTCTATGATTCCATTAAATATTTTAGATGTATATGAAATATCAATAGCTTAATGGCTTCTCTGGAAGATTTAACAAATGGACAATGAATAAGATTATAGCAATATTAAATTTAGGCTTGGTAGAGAATTTATAACCCCAGTTTTGAAATGCCATGCAGGTGCTTTTTGTGGGACTTCTACCAGCATAATTATATAAAGAATCAATAGAATGTGGCTGAAACCAGTTCTCAGTTTTCAGTTTATAGGTATTTTCACTCAGGGCAAAGGCTTACTTCCTAAGAAGGAATATACCAACTGTATTTATTCTTGGTGAAAAAGTATTTATAAGATAAACATAAGAAATAAAGAGAATATAAAACTATTACAAGGAGAAGGATAAAATCTTACACGAAAATTCTAAATATAGAGGTTAAAAATTACATAAACCTATAATTTTCTGTGTAAAAACCCAAAGGTAGGCAGCTGCAGTTATGTTAGTTTCAGTGATAAAAAACATTTCTTTGGTCCTTATTCTTTTAATGATGTGTTTAGCATACAACTGTTTCTCAGAAAGACTCAGTATGTTTTAAAATAAAGTTATTTCACTTTTCTGAGAGAACACTGCTGATGGCAGTAAGCATATGAAACCATTAAGGCAGCACTATGTGTTGTTTGGGTTTTTTTTCCCAGTCTTTCTCCATTATGTGTTTCTGAAGTCGTATTTCAGTTTTCCTACAATAAGTATGGTAGTATTCCCATGATGATCTGAGTCTACCAAAGAAATGACTTTAAGTTATTGTCTTTGAGTCTTGAGGAAATAAATCTGTGGCCAAGAGCCTCCATGCTTTATATGTACACCATGGTTTCCACCTCCTTTAGCCAAGTTTGCCGTTGTTCGAAGGCTGATACACCTGCTAATGCCTAAGTATCAGCATTTGAAAACTGAACTGAGGGTATGTTTCTCCTTCTTTCTTAAAAAGATTTTGTGCTTGGAATTTAACCAGAAATCACACTATAATATGACAGCATGAATAACTGCAAAATAAACACATACAAGTTATTGTACAGAAAAATAATGAAAGCACTGAATAAAAAAATCTACCATTTAAATGTATGATATTCCCAATATGAAGTGTTAATGTATCCATTAATAAATTCCCTTTTTAAAAGGTTAGTAACAAACAAACAAAAACCAAAACCCTGTGGTGAACCTGATTGCAAAATCTGAGATAATATTTCTGAAGCAATGTGCAGTATTGGTATGTTGCGAGGAAGCTGTAAATTTGTCCTGCAATAATTATGCAATGTTTATTATTCTGTTCCTACCACACATAGTACAGTGTCCAAAAGGTGGATTCAGTTGTTGAATTTCAGCAGGTTCCATCTTCAGTGTCTCTCACCTTTCCTAAACTAATAGAAGCACTGCTTAATTGAAAACGTTATTTTCAGAGAGGTTCCTGAAGTCTTACTTACTAAATCCTTCCTTTATTAGCTGCATCTTTAAGGCTTCTTCCCTAGTTTTAGGGAATAACACATGTTCTTCCTCCTGGGCTTCTCCAGTTAAGTATGAGTGGGCTCAAAGTTTTGTAGAAATGTTTCACACAGTCCTAATGACACAGTATAGCGAGGGTAGAGGATGAAAAAGGAAAGCAAGTGGAAACAGGAGCTCAACTGACAGAAATTCAGAAAGGTATTAGAAATCAAGTCACAAGCTGCAGCAGAACACCCTTGGCACATTCACTTCTCACATCTGGCAAGTATGGTGCTTTCAAAGCAGTTTTGCATCTTACCTGCTTTGACTAACACTGAATAACATGAAGTAAATGAGGTATGTTTTAAATAAGCATGTGCATCAACTTTATTTCTTTTTTTTTCTTTTTTTTTCTTTTTTTTTTTTTTATTAGAACTACTGTCCTCAGAAGAGGCAGAGTGGTATCACTAGAGCATAGAAGAAGGAATCTTAAATCTAGTAATTGAGCTTAGAGCTTTCAAGAGGGAAACTTATGCAAATGAAACAGGTCCTGATGTAATTGTTCTGGTTTTTATGAATCAGCGTAGGTGGTTTTGTTGGGTTTTTTTTGTTTTTTTTTTGTTTTGGGGTTTTTTGTTTGTTTGTTTTTTTGTTTTGTTTTGTTTCATTTGGTTTTGTTTGGTTTGGTTTTTGGTTTTTATTTTTTTCTTCACAAAGGTATTTCTTGATTCATTGGTACCTTTCACTGGCATGGGTTTTTTGGGTGATGTCTAACCAGGGAATAAACTAATCCAGCCCAGTCCAGGCAAGTTGCAAGCTTTAGCAAACTACCCTTCTGTATATCCATTCTGCTTTACGAGACCCTGTCAGGACAGAATAGTTCATTCTTAAGGTTAGTTTTGTTCTAGAAGAAGTTTGTTGGTTTTTTTTTTACTAAAAATGGGGAAAGTGACAACTAGGGAATATTGAGTAATAAGCTGTTACTTGCATAGTAAGATCTTAATTATAGGGAAGTGCAACTTTCAGAAGTGATGTTAATTTCAATTATGTGCTCCGCTTGATCCCCTTAAGACCCCATTACTTTGTTAGCTTAGTTATCACTATCATGGGGATAAAATTGGGTTGCCCTGTGTTGGAGACACAATTGTAGTATTCTAGTTTTGTGTGAGGCAATGTACACAGACTGGAGGAGACCCACTGCCTCTTTGTCATGGAGGTGTAACAGGAGCAGCACTTTGTTGGAAGTGGAAGTACTCAACCATACAGCACGAATCACTGCTCAAACAGCTGTCTTCAGTTCCTTTTTACACTAAAGCAGTGGCTTCCACTATGTGTTTGTACACTAAGGTGTGACTTGCTCACAGTACAGGAACTGTACAAGACAGGATGTTATTTACTAAGAGCAAGTTTTCCCTTGTTGCCTATTTTTATATGCCTGTTTGCTAGTAAATTCTATATACACACACACACGTTATATATTAAACCTCCCTATTTTTAATTTCCCTGAGGTTTAAATACATAATAATACAATATGAATGAATTACTTTGATTGAAGGTAGAATTATTTTTTTCAGTCCAGAGCTGGGTTTATACTAAACTTCAGCATAAATGACCTTCCCAAATGTATTAAATCTCTGAAGGACTGAAAGCAGAATTAATTGTGTCTTGAATATCTGACTACTTGCACGTCAATGACAAACATACCTAAGGCAAGTATATTGTGAAAAAGGAAACCTTTATGCCCTTCAGCCAAGGTACCCTCCACCACATGCATTTACATGAAGTCAAGCATCCCATGAGGCTTAGGAAGCGTCCAAGATAATAATCTTAGTTGTCCTGGCCAATATATTATCTCTGAGTAAAATAGGAATAAGTAGTTAAGATCTCTTAGTGGATAACATGACCTCCCTTTTTTGCCTACATAATGAATTGGCAAGCCATATTTAACTTTGTGAAATATGCGGCAATGATGCAGTAAGCCCAAGGTAAAAACAAATTTTACTTTTTAAGGTTATACATTTCCTGAGCATTTTAACCAACACTGGAAAATAAAACAATGGTAAAAATGAATTCATAACTTTAGTGTTATTTTTCTTTACTAGTATTTTGGCAAAGATAATTTTGTTGTAATAAATTATGAGTTTAAGAAGATCTCATTTACAATTTTACACATAAATGATAATCTCATCTCCCAAATAAGCAGTTAAATAGATAGCTTTCTTATTAATAGCACAATGATACAACCAAATTATGGGTAATTTCTATTAGCTTTATAAATAGATAAGAAGTATATAGATGTGAAAGAAGCACTGATGTGGAAAATGTTAAAATAACAAATCTTATTAGAAGAAAGAATTTAGAAATAACTTGTCAGAAAGGTAATGACCTCAATTAAATTTTATGTGAAATTATAATTGGCATTTTTAATAAAGGAATGCTATTGCAAATTACATATTTGATATAATATTTCAGGGCACCTTATTTCCTCTGGCTTGTATTTATATTAAATAAAAATCTTGGAGATAATCATGGGACATTCATAATTTAGAGTTTTAGGAATCTGCTCAGATGGGAGGTTTAAAACAGCTTTCAGTACAAAAGAGAGGAAAGTGGGAAAGTTATCTGAAAGTGATCCTTTTGTTCTTTTGATCAGAAAGATGTTGATATCAACATGGTGTGGTGCATGCTCTTAGATGTAGTCAAAATTGTACCATCTTCAGGATGTAGTCAAATCAAAATTTTTATTCTTTTTTTTTTGAGACATCTGATTTGAGGCCAAAATGTTCACTCTGTTCAAACCGTCTAAATAAATTCCTGAGAAAGTTCTAAAGTTAACTACTTTTCATATTTTATACACATGTATATAAAGAAAGTATAGTATCTCTCATCATTCTTCTTATGTGTTAGTTTCCAATTCCAAGCTAATATTAGAATAGTAACTTCAAAGTAGTTCTGCAAATAATACCGAGATGTATGTTGGAGAAGATGAGGGGTTGTCTGTAGAATCCTCCAAAACATCACTCAATGTAAGATTTTTAATTACTTATGTTGTCATATATTTTCGCTAAAAATCAACCTAGATACATTTAGTGATACTAGAATAGTGCAGATTTCAAATCTGGGGAAAATATTACGAAGAGAAGAGTCATCTTAAACCATCTTGTTTAATATTTTTCCTTTGCATGTATAACATAGTGGTGGGAAGGCTGCAGTTGCAGACGTAACAGTAGGAGTGATGAGTTAAACTAGTACAAGGAAAAGCAACAACAAAAGTTAATAAAGAATATTGGCTTAGGGTGACATTGCTAAAATAAGATATAGTAGTTCTGAGAAAAGTATCTAACAAAAATTCTAAGGAAAAAGAAGAGGTGTCTGTAGCATTTGCAGATAAGCAGCTGCTATCATTTACAATCTGCCCCAATTACCTTCTGTTAATCTGGCACATATTTAAAAGGAAATACCGTGCATAATTTTTCATGGTTCAGATACTGCAGACTTTTCTTCAGGCTCACCAAGAAAAGTCACTGTCACAAGTGACCTGTGTAATTGAATGTGAGTTATTTTAGAAACAGATTTCCACAGAGGGAAACAGAACTGTGGCCATGGGGAGTCCTCAGCATTTACTCCTTAAATTTTGAGCTTATAAATAAATGAAAAAAGACATAAAGTGATACTGTTGAAAAAGAAATGGTTGTTCTTGTAAGGAAAGTCTATCATTTAGCTTGTATGTAGATATGTTTGTGATACGCTTGGGATTTACTGTAACCTAAAGACTAGATTCTGATATAGTTCTGAAGATGAAATGGTTTATGGATAAAGAACAGAGTACTGCAACATCAAAGTGCATTTCAACAGACCACTCTGAGGAAGAGCTGCTTTGCAGATAAGGTGACATTTGGACATTTAAGACAAAATCAGCCCAGAAATCCTATGTCTCACCTAGCTTTGGAGATACCTAAATTGATCTTACATCTAGATTTTGGACTACAGTTTTTAATTAATCTAAATTGAAGGTCCTTGTGAACCTTTAGGCTAATGCTTAGTTCTTATAAAGTAGATTTGTGATCCAGTATGAGGCTAAGAGGTACCTAACTGTAGAGTGACCTTATGCATGAAACAGAGTCATATAAGAGTCAGTTGCAGCAAGGATAAAATTTGTACCAGCTGATCTTGCAGTTGAGTATTCAGTTGGCTCATCTTTTTCTTTTATTCTCTCCCTCCTTCCCGTCCCCCCCCCCCCCCCCCCCCCCCCCCCCCCCGATAATAATTATATTTATTTCCTTTACAGGAAAAAAGAAAATAAAATCACTTTTCTCAAAACATCAATGAAGGGATTAAGTTGTGTTAGTAATCCAGAGGTATAAACAGATGACCACAGCCCACTGCTCTGTCCCAAGCCAGGATGGTTGTACAGTTTTACCGCAAGGGTTTAGTTTCTTCTTTTTTCCAAGATTGTCGCTAGAGCGCCGTTTCAAGTTTACATTTATTCTATACAGTGTTTGA
This sequence comes from Nestor notabilis, assembly GCF_000696875.1. Taxonomy (NCBI): domain Eukaryota; kingdom Metazoa; phylum Chordata; class Aves; order Psittaciformes; family Psittacidae; genus Nestor; species Nestor notabilis. The sequence goes on from NW_009928633.1 coordinate 16,603, forward strand.
GATTAAATGTAAACTTTTTACACACTACGTGTTTGACAGGCTTTTCTTTGTTGTATAATATTTGCTGAACTTGTCTGGAACAAGCGATCTGTAGGAACCGTTTCTAGAGGCAAGGAGTGGTTGAAGTTGCAGGAAACTGAGGTGTGTAGAAACACTTAGAAAGCTGGGGATTTTTTCGGTGAAACTTTTCTCATGTTTTATGCAAACTCACTCAGAACTCTAATGAGGATTATCTTTTAAGCTGATGTCTGTTGTGCTGTTAATTCAAAGTATACTTTGTTTTATCAGCAGTTTTGCAAATTTAAAATACCTTACTGCAATATTTGTTGTATTTTAAATTCTGAAGATAATTTTTCAATATATGACTAGGCAAATGATCACCAGTAAGAGATGTATTTTATCCATGTCAATCAGTGCTTTTCTACTTGATTTATAGTACTGCAAAATTCATTATTACATAGCATAAAATACCACAAAAGAAATGGTGGCAATATTCTAAGTAACACTTTGTGAAATTAATTCCTCTCCTACATCAGCCCTTTTGTATCTTAGAGCATTAATATTATTCTAAAAATACTTTAAATGTTATTTTAAATACAAAATTTATTATAAAAGCTATCTTATAGTCCCGTGACATTCTTGTGATGATGTATTCATGGTAACGTTCCCATGCTGGAAGAACTGAGGGATGAAAGCTTTTGGAAGGTACTCTTATCCACTATTGCTACAGTCTACAACAGCCTGGCAACAGTACTCCTAGCACTGAGGCTGTCATGAATTTTTCTTTGTGAGTGAAAGTACCACTTTCTACTAGCCCAGTAGGGGACTCATCAGATGGTTTTAGAGCTTAAAGCAAAACATACTGCTATAAATATTCTGACTGCCCAACAAAATCCTGACAGAAGCTCCTATAACTTAGAAGCTGTGAATCATCTAAATAATATCAAAAAACATTTCAAACCAAGAAAAAGCCAGAAATAGGAGGATGGAAATGTAAATCATTTATTATGTTTGTCACCAGCTTTCAGTTATAACTTCAAAAATTGTTGGGGATGGAGTCTGTTTATACAAGAACAGTAACATAGTTGGACCTCTGTTTAAATGAATATAATCTGATTTCCAAGTGGCTAAACTGTAAGACCACAAGCTACGTATTGTATTATGATAGCATAATTGTGTTATCTCTTAGAACAACATTGCAGCAGTGATAATTCTACACTTCTAAAACAAATGCAGTTATTTCAAAATTAATAAACATCTCTCTTTCATACAGACGTGAAAAGCCCTAAGCTATTCATCTTTTCTTTGTTATCTGCCACAGATCCTAAGTAGCTTGTAAACTGATTATTTCATGTCACTGGAGTATAGACTTTTTATCACACTGGTTCAACCAGAAAAATGCAATAATACTGATATACCTGGTTTCTGATATACTACCTTATTTAAATGAAATTCTTTAAGAAAGAAGGATTGTCATGATATGCTTATTTCACTAAAATGTAATATGGAAATCACAGCCTGGGAGGCATCTTCTAAGCAAAGGCCTTTGAGATAGAGTGCTGCTAATGGTCAAGCCATCAAAAGTATGTGGTGCCGAATCATTGGCATGCTCCATGAAGTGTTTGGGTGATGTCCATCCATAGATGTTTTTCAGTATTCTCTTCAGTATTCAGTACTATTTTAATTTATTCTTTTTCTGTTCCTTGTAGTTAATGTTTGCGGTGTTTTTATTTTTTTTTTTTTTGTTGCTGAATACTCTTTCTCCCCTCACACCACCTCCATTTGCAAAGGAACTCTGCTAGCAGGATATACACAATATCAAGCTAGGACTAGTGAGTCTGTAGGATAAGCATCAATATGCTCACCAACCCCCATGTGAGACCTTATGTCTATGTTTACTTAGACCAATTTTTGACATTCTGCTCAGTACTTGTCTTGCAACTTTTTAAGTTTACTTCAGGATTTCATAACTTTATCATAATTTTTCTTCCTGAACTTTTGGGCATCTATCCCTATGTCAACAGCCTAACTTCTGCTTGCAGTATTACTTTTCTTAACATTTGTGGCAGCTTTCTGTTGACTTTCTAAAAGTTCTGCATAATTAAGCAATTTTCTCTGAGCTGAGGTTATGCAACTAGACTGTATCAAAAAGACTTTGGATCAGACAATGGAACCTCTTGGAGGAGAATTAAAACTAAACTCATAAATAGGCAGCAGTTTGGAGGGAGTAGAAGTAGGAACACTGGTAAAAACAAGAAGCAGAGTAATACTTTATATAAATTTGATGCAGTCATTATGTGAACTCCACCTAATTCTCTGCTCTAATTGAGAGCAGAACAAACGTAACTATTTTTGAGTGTTTTTGGCTTTCTTAACAATATGGAGAAGACAGGGGACAGAACTTCATATTCTTATTCTGTAAAAGGAAACGATAATTTTAGGAGGAGAAACAGAGGAGAAAAACAGAGAAACTCTTTCTCTTGTGCTGCTTAAGAATTTATAAATAGTGAACAGAAAAAGTTCACCAGGGGGAAGAGCCACAAGCTCCACCTTTCACTGTTGTTTTGTGATTTCTAGACTTGAAGCTTATTTTTGAAATTAGGCTTACGATAAGCCAAGCTAAACCACTCAGTTTTTCTACTGGGATTTGGTTTTCTGTTGATTGAGTCTTTTGCAAAAATATGTCTTGCTTTTGTCACTTTGCTTTTTATAATCTTAGCCAGTATAAATCTAAGCTCTTTATCTATCACTGTCAAAAGTTATCTTCATGAATCACTTCTTGGTGCCAATAATGATCACTTACTTTGTAGGTGATAAGAAATAGACTACTTTTGCAAAGTGGACGTTTCATTAACAATTTATCCTCTGAAAATCTGGATCATTCTCAACACTTTATGGAGCATGTTCCAAAAGGTGTAGATTCCATAGACAATGCATTAAGTTTTCTTTGTTCTTGCTGAAATTGAAAAAGGCTTCCATTTTATAGAAATATTAACTTTAAAATAGCAAACTTCTTTCTGCTACTTCATATAAAATATCCATATATTTAAAAGTAGGCCTACTTGCATGACTGTTTTTACTAAAGGTTTTATAATTTGATTAGATTTATATGACTCAGTTAAGAGTAACAGTCATGCCAAATGTTGTACTGAAGTTGCGTTAAAAGTAATCTCAGGTTTGGAGGTTTGGATAGGGCAGAGATGAGTGAGGAGAGTTGATTAATTACACTGCATCATGGTGAAAAGCTATAAGAAATTCATTTATAATATTGCTGTTTATATTCCAATAAAATCTAAAAAGTTCACATTAAGATCATCCCCCCAGCGCTAGACCTTGTACAATCAGAGAATAATAATCAGTGTTTGCTAAGGAAGCTCTCAGTCAAAACACATTAGAAAGTGTGGGAGGGAAAATATTTAAATCTCTGCTCTCATAATTATCTCTAGGATGATTGTTAAATTGTATTTCAGGTGTGAGAAAAGTCAGCTTGATAAAGGTAAAGCATCATATTAACATTATTAATTTCTTACATCCTGTGTGAATGTATTCTTGGGCTGCTCTTAACGACTCTATTTTGTCTGCAACTTATAAGCGGTGGGCTGAGATCTGGTCTGTGGTTCTTATGACGCTTTCTGTTAGCGAATCAGTCAGGATAGAAAGGAGATATTAAAGTATACCTTATGATAGTATCTGTCTTCGAAGTCTAACTGTCATTAGGTCTGTTGATAGACTCCCACTGTCAAATCTGTATCTGTAAATACAGTAAAATACAGTAAAAGATTTGCTAGTGCAAGTTTCTCTACTCTTACTATTATGTCCTGTTTTTTCAAGGATTACTTAGAAGAATGACTTAGTGGTTTAGTTTTTGTCCTTATTCTGCCCTGTCTATTCACTAAGGCTACTCATAAGGAAGAGATTTACTTATGCTTGCTCCTGGCCTTTCGGAACTTAAACTGAGATCATCAGCTCCTTTCGTCTAAATTTCTTACCAACTGTTAGAAAATTGATTTCTTTAGCTGGATGGGTTAGCACTGATGATGTCTATCCCTGCCACTGAAGGATAGTACTGAATAATCGTTCAAACTAAATTATATTTCTCCTGCTCATGTCTTGTTTCACATTAAATGTTCTATGTACTATGTGCATGTGCAGACAAACACCAAATCCTAGAATATTTATTTTTTCAATTGGTAACTTCTTACATACTGTGGCTACTTTAAAATGTCTAAAGAAAGTGAAACAAACCCCACAACCAGGAATTACAAAGTGAAAATTAAAATTAACTTATAGGCCCTTATTTAGGGGTTGGGATTTCCCCATCCCAAAAACAAAACACTAAAACCAGTCCTTTGTTTTTTGTTTTTTATAAGAGCAATGTTCAGAAAAGTTTTCACAACTTAATTGGCAGAACATGCTGACTTACACAGAAACACCATATATATATATTTCTTCTTAAACACTAGCATAAACCCATGGACTTGAATGAAGCTACTCACATAAGACTGTTCAATACTTTGATGAATGAGGACCATTGTACTATTTTTATTTCTTCTGTGCCCTAAAGCTGAGCTTAAATTTAGAAAGAAGATAAAAGAGTGTGAAAATAAAAAATCTTTTTCCTTAGTTGCTACAGAAACAGGAAAAAATACAGGAAATAGCTTATTGCTATTGTGTTTTCTCGAACAGAAGTAACATTAAGAGATCTGAAGTTAAAATGCTTTACTTGAAGCTATCAGAAAGTTCAGCTCTATCTTTTTCCGATATTACTGTCTTGCTTGACTGTGACATCTTGAAGATGCCATGGTGAAAATTAGTATGTTCCTTTGTTTAAAAAAAAAAAGCTTCAAACTTGCAATCCAGTCAAAGCTTTTTCATATACCCTTGTTCTGAGTGGAAAAAAACAACCAACCCACAACACAATTCGTAAGAGATTGTTAACCCGGACATACACAATTTCTGCATTATGGTCTGCATGATGTTTTACAGAATCCTACAATTCTGAGTCAGATTTTGTTATGGATACTTTTTGTTTGGACTTTTTTTTTTTTTAAGCTAGATGACTAAATCCCATCTTCTCAGCTCTCATCATAGTTTTCCACATGTTAGTGCTGTAGGCAGGAGTTTATATCAATTGTAGCAACTTTAAAGAAGTGTTGTCTCTTTGGATATCCAAAAAGATCCATGTGTTTTAAAATATGAATCATAAAATGAGTGTATATATATATATGTATATTCACACACACAGATGCATGAAATTGCACTTGCATGTTTTTCATTACTGCATTCTGTGATATTAACTAGTTGTATTAGTTTATGTACTGCTGTTAAACCACTGAAATGTGAGACACATGAAATACAGTTTTGAAATGAGAGTAATGCTTTCAGCTATATCTGGGGCTAGACCTGGACACCCATCAATAACCTGGAATAAAATGAAATTATGCACACATCTGTATACACAACATTTATTTGAACCAATTTGTAGATGAGACAAAAAGGATAGATGTTATCAGTCTGGTCTTCAACACAGCATTTAATGTACTGATACCTTGTTGAATACAATGGAAGTGTCTGCTGATAGAAAAATAATCAACATAGAGGTTAGAGTAACTGTAATGTGGATAATGTTTTGAGCAAAAAGAAGGGAGAGGCAACACTCCAGACTTTCATCTTGCATTGAAGAGAAGTTAACCAGCAGAGTTTATAAGGACTTGGGTGGTCGATCAGTTAGGAGCAAGTTAGCAGTTTTGGAATAGCCCAAGTTTGAGACTCTTGCTTGAGAAGGAGCAGGATTAAAATGTCATACAGGGAGAATGGAATGATCTGAAGAGTTGGGTTAATGTGTGTGAAAACACAGTTAGTAGTACAGAGTGCACCCTTAAGTATCTAGGGATTGAAAGGTCTTATTTCTGCAGTTGAATAGGTTTTGAACAGATAAAAACAATAAAAAAAAAGAAAGATGTGTATACTAAGCATAGTTAAGCCATCACACCACTGTTAGCTATGAAAAAAAATAGCAGCAGATCAAATACTCCTAGTACAAATAGAAAAATAATCAGTGTACTTTAGAACACTTTGACTGGTGTTGGTTATAATAGATTTGAAGGTCTGAACCAGTTTTTCAGCAGAGGACATGGAAATATAAAAATCTAGTTACATCTATCTGAGGTAGAATTTGGTATTGGGATTGTGTGAAGAGATGCCTTCTTTCTAGTCGTCTTTTCTTTTTTCCTCTCTCATTCAATTGTAACTCCAAATCATTGCAACATGGAGTTTTCTTTGTTAGCTGCAGTTAGAGGACTGCTTTCAGTGTCTCACAACTTTATCCCTGGTTCTCAGTCAAGTACAGACTAAAAGTCATTCTGAGTCAGCGTGGCAAGAATATTCTGATAAAGGTTCAAATATGTACAAGTTACAGATTGGTTTCAAGTTACAGGGAGACTGGGAGACAGATTTACAATTGCAGCAAATGGACCTTGTGGATATTTTCTGCAAGCAAATTCCAAGTGAACTGGAAACTTGGTGCTGGAGGCAACAGGGAGTACAGTGAGTGGGTAAGCACAGCTCTTAGGCAGCAGCAATTCAGATCAAAAGAGAAGGCATTCATGTTTACAGGAAGAAAAGAGGATTTATAAGCTAAAATAGAGCAATGTTGCTTCCAGACTGAAGCAGTGTGCTGACATGCTGCACTAACTAACTGTGCCAGTGAGAACTGAAGGATCTGTGCCACACTTAAGTGGTATATTCTGTTTTCATAAAAATATAAAAAAGAAATATTATGATGCCATCTTCTATCACCTTCTTGTTATATTTTCAAACCATCACTTTCATGCTTTCTCACATGGGCGAACATTCCTATAAATATCCCCACTACTGTTTACTTAACAATAATTAGGCTACTGATATCTTGAAAGCACTAACATCATGTATATTAATAGTGTATTATTGTTTCCTCAGACTTCACAGTCTTTTTTTACACTTCTTCTTGCCTTGTAATATAAAAATAATAAAACCAATTCAAGCTGTGTATTTTTTGTTCTCTATTGGTCTCGTGCTTGCCAAAACGAGGTTTAGTTACATGACTTTATAAGTGCATGGTGCTTGGATAAAAAGCATTCATAAACATGCAGGTTATACAATGTCTTTTGGAGGTTCTTCTGGATTTACTCTTCAGTTTAATACTTTTGTTATCTTTGCTACAGAATATAGCAAAATGCAGAATGTAAATGAAAAATTTTTTTTAGAAAATCCCTTGCAGTTTATTAGAAAGAGACTACTATAAGAACTACATTCGACAGAGGGGAAAAACATTCACTCTTTTAATTTTTCTTTTTTGCAATTTCTCCTTGATTCCATTTGCCTTTTTTTTTTTTTTAAGTAGGATTGAAAATAAGTTTATCTTATTTTCCCTAAGCAAGACTATATTCTGTACCTATTTTTCAGTTTTAACACTGTCAGAATTTTTTCTAAGAATTCTTCTTTTTATAAAATCTAATCTTATTTTACTAATTTAAGTCATGTGTAGGAGAAAAAACCCTCAGATTTAAAAACTTATAGTGTATGTGTGAGGCTGTAACTCTTGGAATCTCAGTGTATTCCAGTAATCTTGGAGTCTCTTGTATGCATGGTCTCTGCCAAATACTTAAAGTACTTAATTTGTTTATTTCAAAACATCAATATATAATACCTATTCTTTCTGTCAGTCTACAAATGTCCAGCAGAACTTATTTTATGTACTTGTTGACAGAGTATGCAACAGCTTATTTTTTGCTTACTCTTTTAGAAGTGAATTCTTAGAATATAACTGGATCCTTTGCAAAGGGCTGCATTTGGGGAATGCAAAGGAATGTGCACCACTTAAGCCTCATCTAAGATTTTAAACAAATGATTTAAATAGGTTTTTAGATTATTCATAATTACTATGCAAGCTTTCTGCACATAAGTGAATGTGATTTACCTGCATATTTTTACTCAGAATGTAATTATTTGCCAGTCTATTGCTACTCAGTTTTTCTCAGGCTATTTTTAGAATTAAATCATTATGTGTGCTTCTCGTCTCTCCACACAGAGGACCTGTGCTACAGGATCTCTGTGCTACTGAACTTCCAAAGACAAGACTCTAAGAAGAAGCCTCTGAAGATAAATTGCCTTTAAAACAGGATTTAGAATAACTGAAGTGATTTTATACATAATTTTTTTTTTGAGAATTCCAGAAAAAAAGTGTTTTGATTACTGAAAGTTATGTCACTGGATTAAATATCATTTGTCTCTTAACAGAAGCTTCCTTAGAAATCAACATACCAGGATGATGCAGAGGCAGAACATGTATTAGTTCTAAGTTGATGAGGCCGTCGGCTGTGAGATGGGCCATCCCTGTCTTCACCGCAGGCTTTTCGTGTACTTCGGAAATAAGCTATTCCCCTTCAGAATTTCTAAAGCCAATATAGCTTCTTAATTATTTCACTTTTATTTGAGCTAATGACATTTTCAAAAGATTACACCTTTTCATCTTCACTGCCCTTCTTCTCGAGCTATGATATTTTACATGCTCTTTTTTTGGACCTCCTGACCCAAACCTTCCTTCCTGTGTAAGGCAACAGCACCCTGAGTGATTCCTTCCTGTGGAGACAAAAAACATGTTTCTGTTTCTGGAATTCTGCTGTGGGTCACTATACAGTGGTCTAATTAGAGTGTTCTCCTAACTGCTTTGTATTTTGGTTTTGTCTTTCCTGTGTCGATATGGTCTTGTCTGTATCTGATTAAATCAGGTGCAAAGAACAGTGTAAATACCTCCATAAGCTGGCCTTAAATCACCTTTACCTCATCAGGCTTACTCTGAAATACATTATTTGCAGGGAAAATCTTTGGCAAGTTTAATCTCAACATTGATTTAATTGAAACAAGAAACCAGAGAATAAACAATCATCATCAACTCTTTTGTATTTGTCATTCTAAGGATTGACAATATGAAGCAAAATATTTCTGCACTTCAGGAAGACATTCCAAGACTCCTTCAGTAATTACTATAATGGAAATGCAAATCCTTTGGCGGGAAAAAAAACAACCAACCAACCAACCAAACAAAAAAAACCCCTCACACACAAAAAAACACAGGAAAAAAAAAATCTTTAAATCATTCTGATATATGAAAAGAAACTGTAATGTAGTTTGAATACAAGGCCTCAACTGTAATAATTTTTCTCTACTGACTTCATAATCTCACCACTGCAGATACCTTTTTCCATCCATAGAGAGTATCCAAGAGGACAACCAGCCTGGTGCAATAACTCACTGTCACTGCACTTGCATAAAGCAATTCTCCCCCCCCCCCCATATTTCCAGATCTTAGTGAAAAGGTACCTGAAAATTAAGTGCTTTCTGTCCTTTTTGCATCTTACATAAAAACTGGATAAAGAACTGGCTGTAGACAGCAAATTATTTTACCATTGCTAAGTAGGACTATTTACAGAAAAACAACTTTCCCATGGAAATACAACAGAATGATTTCTTTGAGCCATAAATATGCAGTCTAACCTCATTTAACACAACAAATAGCACAGCCTGATTTCTGATCAGTCTCTACATAATAGACCAACATACCTAGAAATGGTTTCAAAGACTTCAGGGGTGATAAAATAAACCACCAAGATGGAGATGGCAGGCCATACATTCCTGTGTATGGAGGGAGAACAGAACTTTGAAGTGCCTAACCATGAGGAAGGTTTCTATTTGCTTTTGTCCAACTTGTTAGCATATTAAACCACAAAAGCAAATTTTTTCTTGCTATAAACACATGCATTTGTCATTTGGCACAAGTGAGGACATCTCGGGTGTCAACATTTCTATTTCACTGTTGTATCTCAAATGAAATTTATACCATAGTCTGTCTTCATACTGATTCCTCTTCTTCCTTCTCTTATTTAGAATAGATTTCCTGATTATCTGTTCCCTATCCTCTTGTATATATATATGTATTTTTATGGCTTTTTTTTTACATCCAACTGGGAAACTTTTCCTTCTTCTTTTCTGGTTTTAGAAAGTAGATGAAAGAACATATTAACTTCAGAAAATTAAAAAAAGAGAAACCCTCCATCCTGTCTAATTCCTACATTCTGTTGTGAACCAGACAAAAATTATTACTTCTCAAAGCATTTGTTTTCCTTTGGGCAGATGCCTAGATTTGACAGGCTAAAGCATGTTTATTTAATTTTACTGCAATGTACTGTTCAGGATGTGCCTTAAACTGTTCCTTAGCATTTGCCTTGAGGAGCAAAACTCCAAATATCTGAAAGCTACTGATAACCTCTAGCCAAATGAATAAATCTGTGTTTATGAATTTTCTCTGCAAATGAATTGGTAAAGGGAGAGCAGACCAATTCCAGTTGCTGTCTGCTCTAAATGAATGTAGTGAGTGAAATATTTCCAGTCTAGTAGGATATCCTGGAAGACTTTTCATTAAGTAATTATTTTCTCCAAGAGAATCACTTAAAACTCTGGATTCTAGCATAATCAAAATAGATACTGGTAATGCCTGACTAGAGATGTACCCAGAAACAATTATTTTTCAGTATTTCAAAAATGTAATACAGGAAAGCGTATGCCAAGGCATATGCAAAGGCAATTTATTCGCCTCTGAGATTAAAATGACAGTGTTACATTTTTATGTCAAGTGAACTTTGACCTAGGAAATGTTCTGGTTGATGAACAGAAAATAATTGATTGGAGAACAGGGTAAAACAGTTCAGAGTTGTGAATTCTAAGTTTATTGGTCTCCTGAAGGGACATTTTTTTCTTTCCCCCAAATAACTGCTGATTTAGATTGCCAAATTAATGCGTATGACTTTTACTTGGTTTTCTATTGGTATAGAGACTTTGATTTTATAACTTTTTCTCCCCTTTGATAAGGTGCTGATGTGTGATAATGTTCTCTTGATTAGAAGGATGACTGAAAGTACTTCAACAAGAAACAGTGCTTTATAGGAGTGAAGAAATAATGATTTATGCATGTGTCTTATAAAAGGTGGTCTTGAAGAGGAGAGAGAGAGTTACTTTCTGAACCTATGAAAGGTTTTGTTTCTCTTTAATGAGGCCTGATCACAGGAAAAGGCAAGCGCCAGCCATTGCAGTGCTTATGGTTGCTTCTGTCTGGCAGGGCTGTGCCTTCATCTTTCTTTTTTAGTTGTGAATAATGTGCATGATTGGAATACGCTGAATTTATGTCCTAAGAACCCAAATATATCCTAAAAGAGGATGAGAGAAGTCATTCGGTGGACATTTTTGTCAGTGTAGTCACCTTAGAAGACCCAAAAAGCAGACAGGGCTGCTTGGCTTTCATTTGCTTTGGTCCTTTGCTTTTCCTTCCTAGTCACTATTCATAAGCCTCTGGGAGAAGTTCCTTGGCTGCCTGCTGACTTTGAAACTCCCCTTAATAAGAGCTCAGGGAATTCCTCACCACTAACACAGTGAGCTACTGCAGTCGAGCACTGTCTGTTTCTGAGCTGGAGATGCTCACATTGCTCTCTACCTGACACTGCTGAGAAGCCTCAGAATAGATGTCAAAATGACAGGGTAGAGGAGGCTACTTTACATTTGTCCAAATAACAACAGCTGCTTTTTGGGGTTTTGAAATGTCTTTTCATTTTAGAATATGAACAGTGCAAATGCTGCCTTTGATTTGAGTCAAATACTTCTCATTTCTGAAACACCCAATCCCTTCTCACTTTCTACTGTAGCGTAAGTTTTGTCAAAGTCAGTTCATCTACAGTAATATTTTACTTTGAAAAATGAGGATGCTTTGTGATTTTCCTGTACTGGATATAAGGAAATCACAAAGATTATAGCTGTCCTTTTCTCATAAGTCAGTGGCTGAATTAATTTTTCTTATGGCCATGGGAATGGATCTTACAAGCACTACCTGTAGCAATTAGATGTTATTATTTTTTTTTATTTTTTTTTATAATACAGAGTAGACTATAGCTCTGTCTCTGAGTATTTTCTCCATTGTGGTGGTTTTTGCACGGGTTCTAGTATTACAACACTTCAGTGTCAGAAAAAAATACTTCTTGTGAATTGGATTTTTTTGTGAGTTTTATGTAGACATTTAATTTTTCCATGTTTGGCACATGATAGGAAAACAAATATTCAAAAAGAAAAAAATCCAGACAAGGAAAGTTTATATCAGCTATATCAAAATATTTTAAGAGGAGACAATGGATTGGCTGCATGTTCAACTGCATTCTTCTCTTTTTATCCTCTTACCTCAAATGTTAATCTGCCTTATTTTTCTGCATACTGCAAAGAAACTAGATCACGTGAAACTGCCACTAAGAAAAATTACCTGAGGGCATTCTGACTTTCTGCTTAAGCTTTATTTTGTCATTTATTTCTATTAACAATCATTAAGCAATTTAATAATTATAAGCCTCATTAGCATTTTAATGAAACTAGTGGCCATTGCTAAGTGTAATTAAATTAGTTTTATTGTATGATATTTTGAAGCTGTGATTAAATTAAGTTCTACTGTGCTTTGAAGACTAAACCTATAGAGATCATTCTTCAGTAACGTTCTTGTTAACTTACAAGAAGCCTGTAAAATAAGCATATCCGGGAAAAAAGACAAAATATTCCCTACTGAGGTTAATCAAAAATACAAAAATCAAATGCTCCTGCTGTCACCAGCTCCAAGATTACCAATATATTCTTAGTGATAATAGCAGTCTGTTAAATAGCATTCATTGTGAGAGTAGCTTTGTGTAATCTGTTTTTAATTTTTTAACATAGCATCTCAATGCTATGGTGAATTGTTCTTTATAAATCAAGGAGAGAATACTGTAGTGCTTACTCAGACAAAACTCCCATTGAGTTCAAATGGAATTTCACCACAGTAAGAACAGCAGGGTGTGTAAAAGCTGTCATATTGGTGGTTGTTGTTTTTCTTCTTATTATCATAGTTTTAGAGAGATAAAGTAGGTAGTGAGGAAAGAGAGTGAGGAGTAAAGGTACTACAATCAGAATCGATTAAATTGGTATGATATATCTCTTAAATTCCTATGAAAAGATGCACAAACAGAAGATTAGGCATATCTCTGTCCATGCCTAACAGCTGTGAAATCTTCACCTGAGTGCACCGTACTAGAATAGGTTAAGCACTGGGTAAACACTGGATGGTGGCTTCTCCTCACCTATTTATCAGGTAAGAACTGCTGTCTACCTTCCACTATCTGGTTCTCATTGTCTCTTGTCATGACTGTACCTGAATGTGCTGCACCATTTAGCTGGACTTCAATGAGCATAAAGTTTGTTAAAAAGTAAGTTTGCATTTGCTTATTATGGTTTGAAATGTTAAGTATATTTATGGTCGCATAACTCTTTCTTTTTAAAACCATTCTGTCCAGGGCTTGTCAAAGTTGAAATATTGGGATTACATTTTCCAATCGCAATGTCTTTCTTAAGATTAGGATTTTTTTTATTTTATTTCATTTTTTTCTTAAGATGTTCTGCAGTGGGAAAAAATATACAGTTTCTCTGTTAAAACACATAGCTATGTCCTGGTAAGCTTCATGCCTGAATGTTTTGGAGCAGTGACATAATTTTGGACAAGTTTCCTCATGCTAATGCCCTTGTTCTTTACAACTTCATAAAATTCTCCGAATTCATTCCAGTCTGGAAAAGATGATTGTATGCATATAGAGAATACAACTTCGTTTCAGTTTGATTATTGCTGAAATTAATGTCCTGGGTGTGTTTCAGTTCTTCATACGTACCTTCAGCATGATAACTTTTGGGTGCCATATTTCTAGAGTGACATGGGCTTAGCAAAACTTGCAGTTTCTCCTACCAACACTACAATGTCAGCCCAGAGGGTAAAGGAGGAGAACTGGAGATAAAAGGCGGGAAGTTCACTAAGCAGCACAAAGAGAAGAAGAGCAGAAAGAAGTAAAAGGACAAAAAAGTTGTGGAAATGATACAAGGACAGAGAGGGAGGATGGGAAAGACATAAGGGACAGTAGAGCATAGAAAATTTGGGCAGGAAAGGGATAGAAGAGCGCCACTCGCACACTAGAAGATGAATGAAAATAGGAGAGAGGAGCACGGAACAGAGGTAGTAAATAGTGGAGGAGTAGCTGGGGTTGGGTAAAGAAAATGCAAAGCAAAGAACCCAGAGTAGAGTGGGAGTAAGTATGGGGCAGGGCCCATGGACTGGATTTTTGAGAAATAGATTGTCTGGAACTCTTAAAGACCATTGCCTGTGTAGCAAATCCAGGATCCCCACTAGTTTCATAATTTCTAGTATAATTGTGTTTCTTCTGCCAGTAGTGATAAGTTCATATAAAAAAAAATAATAATCATTTGCATTTTTTTATTAATATATTAGTTCAAATAGCAGTAGGCAGGGATGCAGATCTGAAGATTCCAGTCTTCTTTATAATGTGTAAGGGTTAAGTACAGCCGAAAGGTTACATTTCTAGAACATTTCTGTATTTTTCTTATCCAATAAAGAACGTATTATTTATTTTAAGTGATTTTTATGGTTTAGGAAGCTACTAGAATTCACGTAGCCCACATGCATACATGTTACCTGAGGTCAAGACAGCGCTAAGATAGTGCAGACCAGGGAACCCTGAGCAAAGTTGTTATCAGATCAAGTAATTGTAAGCTTCAGAAAAAATGTAGCAGGAAAGTGACCAAAGCAAAACTGTGATCAGTTGTAATACTGGGAAATAGTGCCATTTTCAACCTCAGATTTGTCCTTCTAAATCAGGTTTAATACATATTCGTAATTTAACTTCGCTGTTCTTTAAAGGAGGACTATGTAACATCTGTAAAACTAATTACGATGTGATAGCTGACAGCATGTTGACCACACAGCACTTCTGCCAGTAAGGCAAATGATGACTAAATCTGATTTGTAGAACACGTTAAGAACTCGCCAGTGAAGTTAAGTTGACAAGCAGGTATTCTTTATTGCAGGGCTGGGAGACACAGGGGATATCTCCTCCTAATGTGTGTCCCATTTAAGCATCAAACAGACTGTTATTATATTGTTGCTTAACATACATATTCATTACATTTCCAATAAAAGTCATACATATTCATTAGTTGTCCGAGGATCATTTTATATAATTCCACACCTATTTTCACATGTGCATAACAACGTGGTAGTGTCTTTGGTGGTTGTTTTACTTCTTCCAACAATCTTCATCACTTGGGCGTTCCTTGAACTCTTGTCCTTGTCCAAGAGTCCAAAAACTCTTGGAAGTTTTTGAAGCATGCGCAGTAGATAAATGCTTACAACAGCTTAATTATTTCGGTAACACTGCTGACATAAGAGAGTGATTCTCCTTGTCCCTCTATTTATCAGTTAACTTAGCTACAGCACCTCCTGAACATCCGCTAGTTTCAGATACTCCTTATCTACAGTCCTGTTTTGCTTACAGTAATGTTTTTATGAAGGTCATAAGGTCCTAAAACTATATGTCAGCTACAACGATTTATCTTATACTAGGATTCTTATTATGTTCTTTTGGTTGGGCTTTTTAGGTTTAGAAAGTTTTGTAGTTATCTACTAAGCCACCAAGCTTAACGTTACTTAGAACTGAGTTTTCTTATTTACAAAGGGTTATATTTCATTTTGTACTTCCTTGTCTCAAATCACAGATCAACAATATTAGCAGCTACATTACAAGCTGGGAGAAAACCTCCAGCTTGGATACATGCGTCCTGGTTATACAAAAATACTTAACCTGTGAATAGTCACATGCATTTAGAGGGTTTGCACCCAGCCTGGGAGAAACACTTCTGCAGTATGCATTTGTAAGCCAAAATCCTAATGCTTTTCTTTTATCTCTTCTCTTAATATGCCTTCTATCCAGGCAGGCTTGTACCTTTAAGTACAGAAGTGCTTCTGCATTTAGCTCACATATCAAGCATAAAACATAACACTCTATTTTTAGCTACATTGTAACTTTTGATGAACTGCAATTCATCAAAATTAAGGGTATTGCAGTGAGTAAGTCTTTTTATTGTTGAGAGACTGTTCCAGCAGTATTTTTATAATAAAGTAAAAGTTCATAGTACATAAAACCACTAAGATTGTCCACAGTGCTTGTGAGAAGAATATGGGAGAAGCAAAGATTTTACATTGAGAGAAAAAAACTGGACCGTTTATTACTCAACTCTGACATTTTAAGCTTATTTCCGGAAAGGTGTTTCTAGGTCTTTCTGTGGTTTTTAATGGCACGAGGAACCATCTTCTCTTCCCTCAGGAGATGTATCCGCAAGCCATCCATCAGTGCTGAGTGCAGAGGGAATTCCTCTCATTGCAAACCTATGTTTTCCCTCTAAAATAGTTTTTTCTCTTCCTGTTAGTTACAGATAGAACAGGATTTAGGAATTCTGTTCCTGTGGTGTTTGTTTATTGTATTCAGATAACTGAAGAGGGAACTGTCACGGCTCCTGCTTGCTGTTGTTTGCTCTTAGACCTTGTTTTAACTGGTGCTGCTGGCATTACGGAATGAAGTTTTGCAATACCCTCCAGAGTATAACAGGATAGTTGTGTTTTCTGATGAATTGCTTTACAGAGAATGTAATTATGCATTTTACAGGATAGCAATTTGTATAGCACATAAAGAACATGTTTACTTGTGGGAATTGTGTGGTTTTGCTGTAATTATTAGAGCCTATTGATTGTCTTCCATTATGTTAATGTTTCCAAATTAAGCAATATGAAGCAATTTTCTGCCATGCTATATCTCAGAAGCCTTAGGGATATTATCTGCAATTTTTACTGCAAGTCTAGAGGCCTCTGTGAATAAAACTTATAATTCACTTCATAGTAAGTTTTTCTCCTGATTGTAATCAATGAACCTTATACCGTGGAATATAAATGAGGTGACAAAGGAGGAAATAACCCTTTTGAGGTAGGAAAAGGGCGATGGGCAGAGGCACAATGAGCATTCGGTTGACTTCTTAAACAAAACTACTTTTGCCCTTTCTTTTGAAGACTGCCTACTTTCAGAAAATCATAAGCTGTTTGCAGCTATGACCACTTTAGAAGAGAAGAATAATTTTAATAATGAGTCATTATTGTAATTGCTTCAGCATTTCCTGCACTAGTTAAAATAGCTTATTTCTGTCCATATAGTACTTTATTGGTTTTTGAAATACTGTATCCTCTGTTCAGTTTGTGAAAAAAACCATCAAAGGAGAATAGCTGAATGTTAGGGATGGAAACACCAAAAGATTTCTGGCAATTATTTCCAAGATCAGCTGCAGTCAAGTTGTCCTGATTTTACTTCTTCCAATCTTACTTCAAAAATGCAGACATATTCTCTCTTCATTTTTAGTTCTAAATTTTTTTTTTACTTTTTTTTTTAGGCAAATTCCTGCCACTCACCATCCCTGTTTTGTGGGTTTGTATTTTATTCTTATAGTTTGTATTACTTAATCCATTCTCAATTTTTTTGAGTTGATTCTCACTTGACTTCCTTTCCTATCTTATGTTTCTCTACTTTTATTTCTGTTTCTTCTTCTTTTTTCTTCCTGGGTTTGTTCTCTTCCTTACTATCCTTGCTATTTTATTTTATAGCTTCTCATTGTTCTCTTCTAATTATCTTTTTCCCTTCCACTTTTGTGTACATTTCCTATTTTCTTTCATGTGGTAACTCTTATAAGAAAGAGAGAAGCATAACTTGTGAGATCACAAACATAATTATAAGATGAATAGGTGGCTTTTAGTTTCTGTGTGTCTCAAGGTCCTTGACAAATTAATGAAATAGAAACATTCGGGGGGGGGTGGGGTGGGGGTGTAACATATATGTTTTTCTAAATGAAAGTGTTAGCTCCTGCACCACTATTGCTTTTGAAATGGGAAAGAATTATCTCAACTTCTTCAAGTAGTCGGAGGATCAGAAATAAATTTATTAGTAAATTTGTGGACATACAAGTCTGTAATTTTCCCCCAGTTATTCTCAAATGAGAAAAATAATGACAATATTTTTGCATTCTGAGCCCTTCTTAGCAAGAACTTTTACTCTGAGAGTTTGCTGATAGGTCGGGAAAAAATATTATTTGGGTTTTTTTAATGAAGTGATCATTGGCACAGAGCAAAGTTTGTACTCAGAATCCAGAGGAGAATATCTAAGTCCTTTGTTTAGAAAATGTAGTATAGTACGAATGTATGAGTTAGTTAAATATCGGTTTCTCCCTTGGGTTCTTCTGAGGGTATTTATGATCTTGTCTTTATTTTGTTAAACAGATTTTATACATCATCCTTTAGAGTGATTAATCTATTTGAACTGAAATGGTCTATCCGAGCCCAGTTCTAAGTGACCTAGCTGTGATAGAAAGTTTCACCACCAAACTGAAAGGTAAAGGCTGAAGAATCATAGAGATGAACAGGAATGTTTTCAGTACATCTGTGGTCGTTAACTCAAGTGCCTAGGATAGGAGACTTGTTTCCCTTAGTTGCTTCTGTATTTGAAATGAAGAGACAGGCACTTTCAGAAAGATTAAAACATAACAAAACCAAACAGGATAAAGAGCAGGACCATGTATTGACAAGTTTTTGTGTTTGGACAGAGAAGAACATAACGTGTAGCCAGAACCCTGTTCAGAGTTTGCCTGGGTACAGAAAACTTTTCTTGCGTGGAAAACATCCTGACATTGAAGTGGATATGCGTAGGAACAGTTTAGGTACGTATAAATCTATGCAAGACACAGGATTCAGCCAGTACCATGAGTTACCCATTCCAGGATAGGTTTAATGGCACCTGTTGCAAGGCAGCCAACGTGGAGCCCATTGCTCTGTTCAGCCCTATGTATGTTCTGTGTTACAGAAATAACACTAAAGTAGATTGCAGTGCTGCCTTTATGCTCTTCAGGCATACTGAGCTGAAAAAGCAAACACAAAAGGATAACTACTATATCTTGGGTCCATAGTGCACCACAGGGTGCACACAGGGCCACCACCACCGCCACAGCTAGGTCACTGTATTGTGCAGGTGTACTAGGCATCTTTACAGAACAAACCTTTAGCAATATGGACATGGGCCAAGATGTATCACTCTACTCAGGCAAATGCATTGATCACTACAGCTTGTACTTACCAGCCCTCTGAGGAAGATTCTGAATCCTACTGTCAGCATAGGAATGTTCTGAAGAAGCACTAGAAGAGAGATGGAATGTTCCTCTTTCCTCTTTTTCCTTTTTTGGGAACAAATATGAGATAAATTTGTTCCTCTTTTGGTGACAAATGTAAGAGGTTAACTGATGTTTGACGTGTATGCCAATTCAAAGAAATCACAACACAGTACGCAGTGTACCCTTTATTGACGCTGGGAGCACATGGGGGTTCAAACCTCCATACATGTGTCCAAAGAACAATAAATCTAAGGGGTTCTTTCATACCTGCTTTTCCAACTTGATGTTATTTTATCTAAAGCCTACACTCATACAATTCAGTAAGTTACATAACTTGCGGTTTTCTTATCCAGTTGTGCAGTTGGGTTAGGGCTATGACGACAATCTATGGGTTAATATTAATCGGGATTCTTAGAGCTGTTTGTTTACCTTTTAGCTTAGTATTATTGATTAACTGCTAATACCTGCAACCTATGTGCTTGCTTCTTCATTCAAATTGTTATGATAGTTTGCAATTAAGGATGTCCCTGCTTATAAGCAACTTACAGAAGCAGATGCAAGGCTGCCTACGTGCCTAATTTTTGACTTACTGCATATCATGTCCTACCAGGAGGGCAGGTCCGTACTTGCAGATGGGTTTCTATTCAGCATGTGCAGTCATGTTCTTAAGTGCTGAGTCATATTCATGCTAAATAGCAAAGTTGTCAACTAAGGCCTAATGGCTTGGTCTCAATGGATAATCATTTCTGAATAGTGAAAGTTACTGTTTATTTGTACTAAATCAAAATTAATTTTCTGTTTCTCAGAGTCATTTCAGCAGACTCGTTGCTTTTTGCATTGCTTTATCATGCACTGAGAAGGAGTAAAACAGCATGCAAGAAGACTGATGTTTGTCTGCTTTTGTAAAGGCACTGAGTATCAATGATCCTAAGTTGTACTACTTAGGAGGAAGTCCTAATAGAGGAAAGAGACTTAAGAGGACACTAGACTTACTACCAAGGATATAGGCACATCCTGGCCTTCATTCATTCACTCATTCATTCATTCATTCAATTTATTTATTTATTTATTTATTTTAAGGACACTTTCCGTACACTTTGGGCAATGAGGGATGGTAATTGGTAGGATATGGGAGGCACGTATTCCTGATTTTCACACTCGGGATGTTAGGAGAACAATTTGGGTTTTTTTTACTATCATAGAATCACAGAGTGGTTTCAGTTGGAATCAACCTTTTAAAAATCATCTTTCCTTAGATCAGGTTGCTTGGAGCTCTTGGTCATACAGCTGTCTTCTTGATACCCATCCTAAATAGATCTTTCATATTTAAAGGGAAAGAATTTATGTTGACACCTCTTACAATGATTAATTTGGAAATTTTGAAGATTTTCCTGGAAACTCTGGAGACTATGTTGGTATATTCCTAAAGAAGAAATTCAGTGAGCACAAACACAATCCTTTTTAGTATAGTTCTAATCCTGTACTAGTTGACCACACTTGCACAGAATCAATGTGTCAGATTCACTATGCAGTGGTAAGGATTCACAGACTAAACTTCCTGAAGAGGTGTAGGCATACACAAGCCCTGAGATTAAATAACCACTCATATGTATGATGACTGGTAAGGACACCTTTCGGGCTATAACTGACAATGACTGCATACAGTCTGTTTCAGTGCAAAGGTCATTGGATAACATAAACCACTAATCAGTATGTTCCAGACAGAATACAATAAGGAACAGCCTCTTGACCTGCATTTCAGCAGGTGAATCCACTGCTGACTACATCTTGGTATAATACATGCTTCTGAGCATGGGCATTTTAGTCCACACACTGAGCAACGGAACAATTCTTTTTTAGCTTACCAGGATCCTGTCTGTTCTTTGGCAATGCTAATGGGCTTGGTACCTACTAACTACTGATGTGGAAGCAGTTAGTTGGTGTGTTGTATCTGAGTCCAGCATTAAATACGTAAATTGACTGACTCTCCAGACATGACCTCTGCTTTTAAGAAGCTGATGTTCACTAGAAAGGCTCCTTACAAACTTTCAGAGTCTTTGAACATAAAAGTTCCTTTCAAGTTAATAATTAAGCCATTTAAAAATAAAAAATAGAGTGCATTTGATCTAGCTTTTCATACCTTCTGAGTATGATAAATAGAGTGCCTTGAACAAAGGTGCTTAATTCAAAAGGTTATGGGTGTGAAGTAAAATAGTGCCATCTGGTTTAGGGGAGGAATTCATGCAGGGAATAGCCAGCATTACTCTGAACAATTTACAACAAAAGATAGAGACTATATTAAATAAAAATAAGTATTAAACATTAAATATTGGTTTTAGAATTTCTTATATAAGAACATACTTTCAAAATTAATAAACCAGGTTTTTTTCTGGTAAAAGACAGTGGCAGTATTCATTCTTTTTTTTAAGACTTGCTAATGTTTCTGTAGAAATTACAGAAGGATAAATACAAAGGGAAAAAGAAATTCTTAGCTTAATACAAAAATATTATTATGGGTTTGAAAATAGTACATTTTTTTCAGAAAAGCTTAAATAACTTTGTCAAATGCAGTTTGATTTTGCAGAATTTAAAAAGAATTGTTGACAGTTTTGATAAATGCAAATACAGTATTTAAAAAAATGTCCTTTGCATTACTTTCTTCACTGATTACTTCCAAAGCATCTCCAAAGCATACAATATAATTTCAAATAATCTTAAATGGAAAAAAAAATTACAAAGTACTTCAAAAGTTCAGGTGTTAGAACTAAAATCTTTGGCGTATTTTTACTTAGTAAAACTGTGTACTGTGTCTTAAAATTTTCTCATTACAAGGACCACTTCATGAATTGTTCACTTGCCTCCCCAGGTATTTTGCCCATTTTCTCTCATTTCAGTCCATCTTTAATACAGAAACTACATTCTGTTTTTTAAAGCCAAAATCATTATTTTTATGACATAGAGGGGAATTTGGTAAGTATATAAATAGAGAAAATTTTCCTATAATAATAGCAAAGTCCCTAGAATTGATTCTTCATTTTTCTCTATAAACAAAGCCCTCAACTAGTAGTATTTTGGATCTGGTCTGAATATGATTGCATAATGAATATTAATGGGTACAGTAGACATTTAAAAACTCTTTTCAATCTCAGCAGGTATTCAGAGTACCACATCTCTGAATGTAATGAACAGCTTAGTGATAATGCTTATTCAGTCTGTAAACTTCTGTTCATTGTCACCGACATTCACTGTAAAAGGAGATTTTCAAGATAGATGTACAAAGTTATGTTACTATAGTTGTTGTCACTAATATTATCTCTGGCATTAATAAACAAACCTCAGTATCCTGTATTCATTAATGTAAATGTCTTTGAACCAATTTACTACTGGTATTTAATTTTCAAAGGTAAAGTCAGACAATTTGTACAAACATAGGGGTTTTCAAATAGGTCTTTTGGGACAAACTAGTAAAATCCTAGAAGACACTACAGATCTGCAAAGCAGGTGCTTGTAGACCTGACCCTTCTTCACTACCAAACTTCAGAGTATGTAAGATGAAACATTACATCTTACGTAACAAAAAGTGAACATTTACTGGATCTGATACTAAGAAATGTTCATATAAACTACTTTAGAAATACACAGAGATTATTTAAATCTGCTTGGAAGAGCAACTGAAGTTGAATTTTCTGATTGTAATGGAGTATTATAAAGTTAGGTAAGATTAATTTTCTAAGAAATGCATAATGTAGTCAGATAAGTAGAGCTAGACATGATCAAAGGCATAAGCGAAGATTATGTGATAACCAATTTAAACCACTTTCTAGTAGTGTGTCAGTGCCATTGTGCAGATACAAAATGAGGGAAGAGCAGAACTGATTAGCAGTTACATGTGGAAGCATGATATATCTGGAGAGAATTGCCTTTTCCTTCTTTGTTTTTGTTTTTTTTTTTTCTGCTCAAATACGTTTCCCTGTTCAGCTTAAATATTTTTGGCATATATATTATGAATGCAAATCCTTGCTATCACTCCTACCTACAAAGACAAAAAGCTTCCTGTGATTAGTGAGAACTGTTTGATCAGTAAGACATCTACTTTACAAAATGTAAAACCATTTGAACTGACTTTTTTGTGTCATACTCACATTTGCAATTATAGTTCTTTTCATCAAGATTAAAGCTTGAATAAATTCTGAACCCAAGCAATTTGTAGAAAATGTTTTTCATTTTACTTTGGAGCTCTGAGAGAGGAAAAGGCAGGAATCCACTTTCTCTGAATACTTCAAGAGAAGGAACATTGGACACAGTTGCCTGTGTGATGTTGTCAAGGAAGCAAAGCCTCAGCAATTTTTTTTCTCTTCTCTTCTCTTTTCCTTTTCTTTTCTTTTCTTTTCTTTTCTTTTCTTTTCTTTTCTTTTCTTTTCTTTTCTTTTCGTTTCTTTTCTTTTCTTTTCTTTTCTTTTCGTTTCTTTTCTTTTCTTTTCTTTTCTTTTCGTTTCTTTTCTTTTCTTTTCTTTTCTTTTCTTTTCTTTTCTTTTCTTTTCTTTTCTTTTTTCTTCCTAACAATCATAGAATCATAGAATAGTTAGGGTTGGAAAGGACCTTAAGATCATCTAGTTCCAACCCCCCTGCCATGAGCAGGGACACCACACACTAAACTATGTCGCCCAAGGCTCTGTCCAGTCTGGCCTTGAACACCAAATGCTCATGAATACAAGGCATTCCAAATGAAATTCTGTAGGTTTTAGGTCACCAGGCTCAAGTAGAGGGGAAGGATCACCTTCCTCGACCTGCTGGCCACACTCCTCCTAATGCATCCCAGGATACTATTAGCCGTCCTGGCCGCAAGGGCACACTGCCGGCTCATAGTCAACTTGCCTTCTATCAATACTCCCAGGTCCTTCTCAGCTGAACTGCTCTCCAGCAGGTCAGCCCCCAACCTGTACTGCTTATGCCTATGTCAGTAATATATCTGTCACATTTTGACACTATAAACTTTAATTATTACTGTTTTTATTAAATTATACATGCCACGATCATAAAGGTAGTTAAAACTTTATAGCTTCAAATTGTTTCCAGAGTGGAATTTTGTTTTGGGGAAATATGAATACAAGTCAGTTCTTTTAATTTACAAGAACATAGTACATCTACATGAAAAATATATATTCTTGGAAGGAGTTTATGTGCATGAATAATCTAAAACAACTCAAACCTTGCATCATGAGCAGCTTTCGACATTATGAATGTGCTTCCTTAGTGTTGTCTATACATCAGGGTTCTCCTAATTCCCCTATAGATAACTCCAGTAATTGCCTGAAACCACAGCCTTCCTACAACTGAAGTAAAAGAAATTATCCTTTTAATGTATGTGAGGAGCTACATTGCAACTTTCCCTGTCATTACTGTAATTCTTTCCTAACAGTATATTTTCACTTTGCTCAATGATAAGCCATGCTTCACATTATTGTTTCCATTTTCTCAGAAGAGCATCTGGAGACAGACATGTAATGGTATTACTCTGGTAATAATTGTGTTAAATAACTGTAGAAAAGAGATAGCACATAACTATTTATTATTATAATTCTCCTGCTACTGCACTCCAGTGAAGACTAAGGCTCCAGTCTGCTATATAACAAGGTACAAGAGCTTGACAGTGAAAATACCCAGGTGAAAAAAAGGTTGTTATAACTAAAAGAATCATGAATAGAGTGATGATTTGAATATACTGTAGTTTTTTCCTTTTTTATTTTATAAATAGTTTTAGAATAAGTAATACGTACAAAAATAGAAAAAACACAATGAAAAGATAATTTAGAAAGTAACTAAATGATGTAGGAAATAAAATACGTGAGAAGGTAAAAAGGGAGAAAAAAGTAGACGTTTGGGCAAAAGGGTGTTCTGGAGCACTGTTGAAGATTTACAGTCTATGGTACGTCAGAGGGAAAAACATTGCCTAATAACATCCTGGTAACTGCAGAAGTAATCTCCACAGCTGCTCCTGCAGGCTGCACTCTGCAGCTGATCCCCCTAAGGGTACCTTTCCCAGTAGATTAGAAAAAAATATTATTCTGCTACAGAAAACAGGCTCATCATATTAAAATGCTTATTATATCACTACCAGTATATTTCCTATTTTAAGCCCTGGAAAAGCAAATCTATCATGAAGTCTTAGTTTAATTTGCATGCGGAAGGCATGTCTTTATGCACAAATTCTGGGAGCTGTTGCACCTGAGCAGGTGGTGCAACATTTCAGCAGCGGGGATGCTGGGTCAGGCAGGTGTGTTGCATTACAGGAAAGCTGGGACCTTTGGAGCAAGGAAGGAGGAGCAAATGGAACACAAAGGAGTGAGAGAGGGGGAGTAAGCAGGGTATACATATCAAGGCTGATAAGGTACACCTGGGAAGCCTGCTGCCTAGCTCACCTCAGCAGATCACAGAGGGCTTACTCTGAGGAAAATGTTAATGTCTCTAGAGTTTGTTGTTTTTGTTAGTTGGAGGAATAAGGCTGAGTTACTTTGGAGAGAATTTTTTTTTTTTACTTAAATGAAATTGGCTACATTCTGAAGGCAAATGAAGCAGAGTGCTAGCCTTCTCTAGGAAAACATGATAAAATTGCAGATCATCAATGATTTGGGGAGATAGCTGCAAAATTGAGAAGCAGCTGAACTACTAGAGAAGGAAAATTCGAAATAAATTTAGAAGAAAAAATGAAAGTAAGATGTAGATAGTACCATAGTCTGCTAATGAAAAAATTGTAAGAGTAGGTATTTATGACTGAGGGGAAAACCTTTGTAAGCCTAGATGCTCCTTCTCTAAATTTAGTCAGCAAAAACTGCCAGGGCTGTGGCCAAGCAGAAAATGGCGTAATAGCAGCAGGGCACTTGGAATGCGTGTAGCCAAAGTAAAAACCAAAGTAAAAACCAAAGTAAAAGCCAGTAAGTATTTTTCTGGTGGGAGGGAAGTTGATATATGGGGGAAACACCCAAGAGTGTGAATTAGAAAGGTAATTATAAATAGGATTTTTTTTTTTTAATGGCAACTTCAGTGGCAAAATCAGAATGAATATCAATTCACTGTTATGTCTATGATTTTAGAAGTTATTAAAACAACTGGCAACCGTAGAAAGCTGGGTCACTCCAATTAGGCCTTCCTTATGAGAAAGACTCCCTTTTAAAAAAGGCATTGGGACACCTCTGGAAATGTCAGACGCATGAGAATTGAAAGAGGAATTTCTTTATATATTCTTTTTTGATGCTTCTAAAAGATGAACTTTCTTCTTCTCACTCCCATTTCCTGCTAATTACCACTAACTGTAACAGTGCTTTTTGTAGTGCTGTTTTAAATGACACTGAATCTCTAACCTATACAGAAAGAAACTTTTTCAGAAGTATTATTTAATCATCAATACTTCTAAGCATTTTATAAAGAAGTGTTGTGGGTTTTGTTTTTTTGGGAGGGTGGTTTTTGTTTTTGTTTTTTGTTGTTGTTGTTGTTTTGTTCTGTTCTGGTTTTTTTTTTTTTTTTGTTGATTGGTTGGTTTTTTTTTTACACATCTATTGCACTGTATTGGGCTTGTGTGGCAAGGTTTTGGTAGTAGCTGAGCGACAGGGGTGGCTTCTGAGAAGCTTCGAGAAGCTTCCCCTGTGTCTGATAGAGCCACTGCCAGCTGGCTCCAAGACAGACCCACTGCTGGCCTTGCACCTGCAGTCCATGGAGGTCCACACTGGAGCTGGTATCCACCTGCAGCTGATGGAGGTTAACGGTGGAGCAGATATCCACCTGCAGCTCATGGAGGTTAACGGTGGAGCAGATATCCACCTGCAGCTCATGGAGGTTAACGGTGGAGCAGATATCCACCTGCAGCTCATGGAGGTTAACGGTGGAGCAGATATCCACCTGCAGCTCATGGAGGTTAACGGTGGAGCAGATATTCACCTGCAACCCATGAGGTTCCCTGGAGGAGGTTGTGATTTTGTGGGTAAGCCTGTACTGGAGCAGGCTTCTGGTAGGATCTGTGGCCCCATGGAAGTTGGAGCCCAGGCTGGAGCAGGTTTGTTGGCAGGGCTTGTGACCCTGCAGGCATCCCACACTGGAGCAGTTTGTGCCAGAAGGATGCACCCTGCGGAAGGGAACTGCACTGGAGCCGTTTGTGAAGAGCTGCAGCCCATGGGAAGGGCTTGCATTGGAGCAGTTTGTGAAGGACTGTCTCCTGCACAGGGATCTCATGCTGGAGCAGGGGAAGATTATGAGGAGTCCTCCCGTGAGGAGAAGGGAGCAGGAGGGACAACATGTGATGAACTGACCACAACTCGCATTCCCCATCCACCTGCGCTGCTGGGGGAAGGAGAGAATTCGGGAGTGAAGTTTAGCCTAGGAAGAAGGTAGGGGTAAGGGGAAGGTGGTTTTAAGATTTGTTTTTATTTCTCATTATCCTACTCTTATTTAATTGGTAATAAATTAAACTAATTTCCCCAAGTTGAGTCTGTTTTGCCTGTAACAGTAATTGGTGAGTGATCTCTCTCTGTCCATATGAGCCTCATTAGATTCTCTCTCCCCTGTCTAGCTAAGGAGGAGAGTGATGGGCTTTTGTGGGCACCTGATTTCCAGCCAGGGTCAACCCATCACATGCACTTTAATGGCTGCTTACTTTAGGACTGAAGGTTCTTTTCACTTACAGTCCTTGAAGTTTTGCGGTCCTCTGAGGACTCTTTCCCTCTAAAAGGAAATTTGAAAACCCAACAAAAATAAGTAATAGGCTTGGTCCTGATCGTAGGTCATTTACTTTCAATAGTAGATGGATAGACAGCAGATTTAGGGGAGAGGGAGGAAAAAGTAGTGGGGGCACAATGTGCTGCAATTACAGTATGTTTAGTGGTACAGGTGGCTTCAGGATGTTATTTGTACCAGGTTCTAAAAAATAAAAACCCAACATAGGGTAAGAATATGTTGACACTGTTCAGTGGAAGGTAGTGTGGGCATGTGAGCCCATATGGGCCTGAGTTTCTGCATCTTGATGATTCTGTGCGGTGCAGCGTGGTATGATTTTATTGCATAATGGTGATACATCTGCCTTACTGATGTGATAGGTGTGAAGCAATATAAGCCTTGCCCCTGAAATGTGGGATTTGTTAGGTCAGGTGCAGCTCTATAGTGAGGTTTCTATGCTAATATATAACTTTGGATTTGGTAATCTCATTTCGCTGCAGTGTTCTGTGTCGTACTGAGGATGCGCTTTGGTTCCAAGCCTTTTTTCTAGATAATGTCTGGCTTCAAAAATCATGAGTCTGTCATATTCTATTGAGCTTTTCCATTCCTATTTAGTTTCTTCCATTTACCAGTGTGGGTATTTTAAAAAATATTCAAGAATTTCTACCTAGTCAGTTCAGCTTCTCACTTTCCATGTGTTTGAGCTTTTCTGAATAAATTAACAGTGACTGAGGGACTGTATTAAATAGATCTGAAATATGACTGAAGCATGAATGTGGCCTGTACTGAGTCAGGAAAAGAGTGAAATTTTCCTTTCAGTGTCCTATAATGCAGGGACATACCTTTGTTCATATAAATGTTATAAATTGCCTATGCATAATGAAAAAGTTTCACCCCTTTATGATTCACCATATAAAAACTGATTTCTGTAGAACTCTTTTGCTGACTCTTATGTGCTTTTATTACTGCTTTTTACATTTTGTTCATCTTTAAATTGTTCCTTATAACAGTAATTTTTTTTCTGCCTTTGTTCTTAACTGCGTTCATACAGTTGTCATGAGAGGTTTCAAACGTATCAACTATCTCTTAAATTTTTAAGCTATTTAATTAACCATTGATTAGCAGCTTTGAATGGATACTTACGCTTATTCTGCATGTGTATGTTTTTATACCCACAAGTTCAAGACTGGATATGTTAAGTAGCTTAATACCTTTGATAACCTTGCAGCAACCTAGCAAGCACCTTGGTTTCTTAAGCCTGCCAGCCCTTTATGGTTGCCAGTCACTTGCAGACACTCCTTAGTGCTCTAGTATCTCTGGTGGCAGCCCCCTACTTAGCTCATGAAGCTGAAACAGGTGCCCTGTGTAGCACTATTACATTTGAGCTAAAGTGGAAGATGCGCTTGACAGGTGGAAAGCTCCTCCATGTGCCCACTTCCTGTAATCTGCAGATTTACAGCTGCCCGAGGTGGGGAAAGTCTTGCTGTTCATGTGGTTTATCTCCAGGCATGTTAATATAAAATGAAAGTCAGATTCCAAGTAGCAAGTTAGCTTATGAAATGTTCAGTCAGTAAATAGTTTTGATATAGTCAGGCTGAAGTTCCTCTGGAAGAGTAGCAGAGCTCTCATCTCCAGAAGTCCTGCTTTCCATTTTGGGCAAGGGGCAGAGAGGGGTTTGGGCCAGTGTTCCTCTTTAGGCTGCCCAAATCTCATGGACAGGTTCAGTCTGTCAGTTTAAGTTCTGTCTTTATATTGATTTATTCCATGGAAATAGTCTATCCATTTAATTAAAATAAACGTTGCTATGCTCTCACTAAATGTTTATATCTCTTCTAGAGCTGAGCCATTGGCTCTGCATGGCGTGCCAGTAAATAGCTCCTTGCTGCATCTCTACTAGGAAGTTGCAAGTCTTTAGTTGCACTTTGCATTTCACGTTGAAATGTACACGAGCAATTTGTAATACAGAGGGACAAGAAGAATAAATATAGCTCATTACTAACTAGATATGTTGATAATTCATTGGAATACCTCATCTCCAACTTCTTTGAAGCAGACAGACCTTCAATATTCACATTTTTCTGTTGCACAGATTCCATCATGATTAGTTGTGAAAACCAATTATTTTGGAGGATATGGATTGTAAAACTGGAAGTAAATTTTTACAGTTCAGCCTCTAATTTTATGTGTCTTGGTTTGCTTTAATTGATGATAATTGATATTTTCAATTCTTGGAAAAAACTCACAACTGCATGTTTTTTGGTAGTGGTGTTTTTATGGTTGCTAGCAAATTATAGTGATTAATTAGATGGATTTGTTGCACTATGTGTACAGTGTAGTTTTTGATTTGGTATAAAAAGAACAAATTCCAGCTCTGAAGTTCAGTATCTGGCTTTGTTTTAAATCTTGCCCACATCTTAATTGCATGCACAGTTTCTTGGTTATGTTTTCACCTTGCCTTTTACCTGCGCAGAAATTAAAAACACTCACCCATACCTTCTTATTTAATAAAACAGGGGAATAAAGAAAAAAAAAGAGGAAAAAAACCACAAGGAACAACATGTGCTGATGACTATCTTTTATCTTTAAACAGAAAGATCTATAAAATGTGTGGAAAATAATTCAAACAATGAAGTAAATAGAGCATTTCTACTTCAACAGATTTTGATTATGTATCCTCACCCTAGCAACAAACTTTTTTAAGTTTATTATTCTATTTTTGTTCTAAAAAGGGAAAGATGTAATATTTACAGTCAACATTGTGAAGAACTAGCAATTACTGCAAGGTGAAAAATAAAAAAAATTACAGCCAGCCTTCTGATTCACCTATCTTAAACACAGCAGCTTAGAAAACAGCTTATAGGAGTGATCTAGATATTTCTTTTTAACCTCAGATGTATTGTTTAATTATGTATATGTAATGTAAAAACTTAAATTTACTGTGATTCCATAATCTATGTACAGAACTTCCTAGTTTTTATTGTAGCTAAGTTTAGGTTTGTTCCTCTGGTTGCTGGGTAATTACTTCACTCACCTACATATGAGACTCTCTAATGATGTTAAGATTAAGTATCTTAAAAATGTGCAGTCATTTATTTAATACTGCTCTTGGTGTAGAACTCAAATGCTTTGTGTGACGGGAAAAACAGGAGTCCAAAGTTCTGCTGGTCTAAATTTGGCTGCAGTCTTTTATCCAAACTTCTCTTCCATCTAAATTGTTCTTAATACACCTGTAAATAAGGTGTTTCTGTTGCGGGATAATTATATCTCGTCTTTTGTATTAAATCACATCTTTTGTGTTACATGTAGTATGTAACACACTGGTGGACTTTACAATGAAGTATAATTCCACTTAAACGACCTTAGAACTTGTATGTGGAGGTGGAAATGGAACAAAACTTGAAACTAAGGTGTTTTATTGGGTGTAAATACGTACTTACTTGGAAAGATCATTTTAATCTAGAATGACAGTATGTATCCATACATTAGTTCTATAATTTTAGGATCTCAATAGCTGAGGGCACATAGACATGGATTTTTCATACTACTGCAGCATGTAAGGAGTCACATTAACAATTCAGGGACACTTTATGTATTAAAACAGTTATCTATCTGCGTAACTACTTTCATGGATCTTAAAGGCCTGACTTTGTCCATGTATAATGCAATTCATGTTTGCTATTTCAGTTACTAAAAATTGGTGTTTCCATACAAGGAAGGGAAAATAGAAGTAGGATTACCTGCAAGATAAGCAAATTATACAAATGCGTTTTGCTTTGGGTTTCTGTTTCTTTCTTTCTGCTGTAGCAATGCTCCCTTTTGTGTCAAAATTGGAATATGACAATATAAGAGAACCTATTATTTGCACTATTTAATCATGGGCTGTAGACATAAAAGAACTGGTATTGGCAATGTGATCAGATTTACGTTTTTCTCAGATCTGTTTGTTAAGTCTGATGAAATGAGTAATAAACTGCATAAGCTATCATCTTAGTTTCAGTGATTTAAAAAGTCAGCAGAGGTATGTCCAATGCATATCTTTATTACCTGGTCCTAATCTTGGAATTTTACTTTTCCAGTAATAAGCGAATGTGTTCTTATTATAATAATTTGTATCTACTGCTGGAGTACTAGAATGAGTTAGAGCTTGGTTTTCATTTTATTGTTTTTTTTTTTTTTAATTTGTGCATATTCTGAAATATTTTCTATAGTCCCAAGGCAGCATTTTGTAGCTCATTCTACAACAGTGTCAGTATTAAGACATAATTTCCACTTGTCCTGCATTTGTGATTCTTAATTCATGGGGGCTGGAGAAGCATAGACCTTATTGTGGGTATATTTCTTATTTATGATATGAAAAGATTATTAGCTGTTGCATTTCAAAGTTTATTCTGTATTAAATTAACATATTCATGTTGTTTTGACTTCTTAACAGGCAATAACTTCCAACTCTGACTTCATGCTTTCATTGTGATCATAGATTCTACAGCAAGGAAGTAGCAGTAAGTGTTTATAAATGTTATAACTTTTTTTTAATGAAGTTTTTCATAAGTTTTGTACTCTGAATGTATTCCAGAAATCCATTATCACTGCCTGCTATGGCCAATGCTGAAATGCTGCAAGTAGGTTCTCTGGATCGAATGGTTCTTGTTCAGAATGTTTAGTTACCTTCCACAAAAAGGAAAACCAAATCTGAGTAAAGGCCACCATCTCAGTTGGCTATATTTCTCAGTGCTTTCACTGAATGTGATAAGTATGGTGATAAACCAATTTTCTCATAATTTGACTAACTTCAGAAATGAAAGTAGGAAGTTACTGTATTTTTACAAGGACTTTTACTCCTTTCCTTGACAACAGGAAACCTGGAAAGGAGAAAGTTGTTATATATTAGAAGAAGATGGCAGTATGGTCTCTGTGTGTGTAAGAATAGTTTGTCTCCATCACAAAATACTATTGTTTTTATTTTCTCTTAAACAGCTGAGGGTGCTCAGATTTTGTTGTGGTGTGGGCTTTGTTTGGTTTAACATTTTTACAATTGAAATGAGATCGGGGTGGGTGGGGACACAAAACCTATGATGACTGTGTTTGCTAAGCGGTTGAGTCTTTTCTGAAGAAAACCAGGGACTTGACTTGGGGAAAAATCAATAGGAAGAATTAGGCTTTCATTTTAGAGCTTTGACCTTGATACCAACTTTTATTTTTAACTGGACAATTTTTGCGTCCCCACATGCTATGATGTTATTGAGCCGAGGCATATCACTTGCTTCTCAAGCGGTGAAGAAATGTTAAAGAAAATATCTGTTAGATGTAGAGATAATATTCCAGCATAGAGGAAAATGAATTTCAAGGGCCTCAGGAGTTGCTTAAAGAGGCAATATTTGATCTTGGATAGAAAGATCCATTTTCTGCTTAATCACTCGGATAAAAAGAGAAGACTGCATGTTGCTTTCCAAGACATAATATTAAAATGTGCTTGCTTTCACTATTTCACTAGTAAAGAAATTTGCTGTTTTGTTGGTTTTTGTTTTTTTTTTTTTTTTATTTTATTTTTTATTTTTTTCATATATTCAAATGTCCAATAAGTGAACCAAAATATCCCAGATTCAGGGGGTAAAGCCCCAAGCGTAGTTTATCCTGAAAGCACAGCTATTCTAATCCATGTTGTGTAAAATGATCCTTTGGGGATTGCTCCATTGACTAGGGGTAACTTGTATTTTTCTGTGTTCAGCTGTATTTTTTGCCTATGTGGAAATACCCGATGAACTTGAAGGAGACAAAAACCAGCAGGGAGCCCATTATCTGGCGGTCTCTTTAGATTACTGTTCTTATGCATACTCATTGTTTCACTGGAGAAAGCTGATTACTAGAAGGGATATTGCATTTTCAGTACATTACACAATACTGTGAATAGGTAGTTTTGATTGAATTAGTAGCCTTATATTCAAATATGAAGGAAAAGCCATAGATTATACTGTAATCAGAGTCTCTAAAATTCAGTGACTTTAGGTTCATTCTTGGAAGTTTGATCAGTGGGAGTATAATATAAAAAAAATTTACCTATTTGAATAGGTGAATTCATTGTACCCCTGGAAACATGAAATGACAAAATTTGGATAGCAATGCCAGAAAAAGGATACCATCCACTATTACAGCATTATACTAGTAAAATTAATCCTGTAAACTTTATTATTACTTCTTGTATCTTCTGCCTAATCTGATCTTTCAGATGGCTGTTACTACTTTTGTTTGTATGTACACCTCACAGTTTTGTTTATGTGGGTTTGTTTTGTTTTTTCTCTCTAGTGATTTGGTAGGATTATTTGGTAAAGTATGGAAAGAGTTCTCCCCCGTTCTCAGCTCATCCTGAATCAGATGGGGGAGGAAATAATTTGCATGGGGTTTTTTTTGTTCCTTTTTCTGACAGTACAGATTTGATGCCAAAAAGAAATTACAAAGGTAGTTATTTCAAGGGTGTAGAGCTAACATTTGTGAAAATCACAGTGTTGACACAGATGTACTTTTCACTTGTTTTTATGTATCTAAAGTGTTAGGAAACTGGTTAATCCAACAGTTGTTTGCTTTTACAGAATGCCTTTTTCCTCTGTCTTCCAGAGTAACCCATCTATTTATGGTGCTTGCACAGCTCAAAAGCCTGTTGCTACAGGTAGGCCTAGAATGCAGAAATCCAGGTCCTTGAAAAGAACACTGCTATATTTAAATTAAAGCTTTCTAAATTATGGTGAATTAAGTCATTTTTGAGACATCACTTCTGTTTTAGATGTAGAATAGTGTACTGCAGTTCAGAGAGATGACTTTCCTTCTTTTTTTTCTTCCAGTTTTTGCTCTACAAGAGCCTGTCATGCTATTCAACCAAATGAGCTTTGAGATAAGCGCATGATGCATGTGAATTTGGGGGTTTTAGCTTTTTTTGCATAAAAGAAGCATTGTTAGCATGAAATCAAAATGATGATGATAATCTGGGAGACATGCTTTCAAGGGTTACTTTCACAAATGAGGGTCATAACTAAAAGCTCTTCAACTAGCACAGAACACATTAAACTGGAAGAACAAACAAAAAGCTGGTGTTGGCAGATCAAAGAAAATGAAAGCATAAAAGATACTCTTAGAAGATCAGTTGGCCTAAATAACAGAACTGTAGTAATATCTTTTCTGTCTTACTCTCCTCTGTTTCACCACTTTCATGTATACCTTGATTATTTTAGCCACTGGTATCATTTCCTTCACAAAGTTGCTAATTTGCTGCCTGGAATTTAATGGGATACTGAGTGTTCAAGCTTAAGAGAAGAGACTTATATTCTTGTTTGAGAATAAAGTGTTATCAGTCTTGGGAGAATTAATTGAATTCATGTTCTAATGGGAATAAATTTTTTTGCTGATTCCCTTCTCCTTTGTTCAGTTAACTTTAGCAAAGGTAAAACAAACACTGAGGACTTCATCTGCCATGTATATGATGTACCTGTGTGTGTGTATATACACGCACATGGACTTTGGCAGATGATAGCTGTAGAAAGCGAGATAATACCTGCCTGTTTACCAATAGCACATTTGTACAGATCAGTCACAACATGCGTTTTTGTATGATCAGTACCTTAAAAGATTTCAGGTGCAGGGGCTTCTAGACTAGATAATGACAATCTGTGGCCTGAAGACCAGATTAGATCTGTCAACCATAGCCCATTCTTTACCCGCTTGCTGCCTCCTTTTTTTCTTCCCGCCCCCCCCTTTTCTTTTTAAACTGAAATTCTTTCAAATAGATAGGGAAATGAATGAGACTAGATGATTTGTTCTTGCAGCTTATTTTTCACAAGGCCTTTTCACTTATCATTTGACTGAAAATAAGTCCACTCTATAAGCAAAATAGTCCACTGTGTAAGCATTTCTGTATCTTTTGATGTTCTGAGGAATAGACATGTTTAACTTGTTTATGCAGCTGACTTTCTGCATGTGACTTTGGCTTAATGCCAGCCCCTTCGTCAGACACAAATGTCCTATGTAGGAGGGTTGTCCCAAGCTTTGGTAATTACAGCTGCACTTCTGGTCACATAGGAGATGAGGAATGAGGCTTGAGGTTTTGAAATGCCTCTGAGAGACTGCATGGCTAGGTCTTGACTAAAGCTGAGCAGTCACTCTCCTAGCAAGTGAACCTTTCCTTAGGGGAAAATGAGCTGCTCTGTTACAGGGAAATCTGTGTCAAAGAGGCTTGAAAGAAGATGGAATTAATCTACCACAAGATGATCTGTATAACAAATAAATAAATAAATCCAGGTGACTGGAGTTTTAGTAGAGATAGATATAGCAGGAGGGAAAAAGCACTGGTCTCTAAACCATGTATATAAAAAAGTCATATTTGGAATGTTCCCGCTTGTAGCTTTACATAAAAGTAATTTGCTGTTACTTACGAGCTTATTCTGGTTTAGCATAAAATATGATCCTTTTCCTGTCACAGAAATGGAGAGTGGAACATATGAATCAGTGGAAACTTTCAAAAGACATCATTGTGGGGAGTGCTACATGTACCATAAAAGCCATTCCTTTTTTTTAGCCAGCAGTGGGACACTCAGGATATTAACTATAAAATTTAAAATTAACATCAATTTCTCCTTCCATTACCTGATTAGCATAAAGTAAACTATCAGACATCTGCTTTGGAACAAATGGTGGAAGCAGGGTTGGGGGGATAATTTGCTGGGCAAGGCAGACCTTTGATTCACTGTGCATGAATATCGCCACAGAAAAAAAAAATCATAAAACCATTATTTCAGATTGCTGTAGTAAAAATACATTTTAATTGCTGCTTCCCTTCTGGAAGCCCTTTGTTACAGAGTGGCAATTATGGGAATGATGCTACAGTGTGAGTTAACTGTCATTTCTAATGTTCAGCCATTAACAACAATGTTGAGTTAAATTATGAGATTTTGATCTTTTCAGATTATCTGACAGTGCTTTCCCTTAAGCATCCCAATAAGTGTATGTGGAACAATCTACAATTTTTTATCCCTTTTTTCTAAATGGGGAATACTTTAATGACCTTAATCTGGTGGAATGCACTCTACCCTTTAGTATAGAAGGGGGTTTTTATGTGTCTAAGGGATAGAGAAGCCTATCTAATAAGGATATCATAAAAGCTAGTTGTCTTGACATTGTGTAGTACAAAGCATAAGATGGAAAGTACAAAACAGTGGCTTTGCCTGGAGAGCTTCTAACACTTGTTCTGAACTGAAGTCTTTAACCTCACTACGAAGCACAAGTAAATTCCGTGCAGTCACTGGAGGCCTATTTATTTATTTAATAAACTAGTCCAACAGCTGGACTTTTTAGAAACTTTAACTTTCTCCACTGTCAGTAAGAGCAAATACCGCTTATGTAGCATGCAAATATGTGGGTTTGCCTTGTTCACAGTATGTAGCCTAATAATTTTAAAGATAACCTCAGCAAATATCCAATATGCAGTTCCAATGATTAGTATTACATACAGCATATTTCAAAATCAGTATAATGCTGCATCAGCATTTCAAAGAGTCCTTCTTATTACTATGGCCACAGAGGGGAGAATAAAGTATGGAGAAGGTAATTAGAATGACCTTAACATTACCAAGCCGGTCAGTGGTATTGGATCTGTGTCCACAAGTAATGGAGTTTTCCATAAGACACTGCTTATCAACAGTGTATGCATAGAGATATCAATGAAAGTTAATGTGAATACCTACATGTGAATGTAAATAACAATTCAAGGACTGCTTATTTTCCAAAAGCATTACAGTTTTAGCTGAGCAATTCACATAGTATTTTTTTCTTGGTCTTATTTTTATTGACTTTAAAACTTCTAGCACACACAACAAATGTTTTTAGAATTCCTTAATTATTAGTACATTAATAAGATTTTAATGTTCGTAGTGGTTTAAATCGGGCAGTATGCCTTCTCTAACTGTCAATGGCTGGGGTTTAAACCAACCCCACTAAACACTAGTATGTTTTGTTTAATAATGGTTATTACTTACCAGACCTGCAAATTCCTACAGAATTAACACTATATGCTAGGTTATCTTTAAAATAGATTATTTATTACATAATCTACAAATGCTGCTTTGGTTCTTAGTTTTCATTTTGATTTTAGAGTTAAGGAATTTAAGTAAGTGTCTAAAGAAAAATATTACAAAAGCAGACTACAAAATGCTGGCAGTCTTTTAAAATATACGTAGAGGAACAGTAATTTTAGCTGAGCATTGAGAGTTGTGTTTTCTTTTTTCAGTATTTCTGTCATTGACTCTTAACTATGTAAATTAGCCTGAACTTGCTCTAAGATGGACTACTTGGAATATGCCAGGTGTTCTATAAGCAATCTTGGGACACAAAACTTATACTTCTGTGATTACATAATTACTACGTCAACATCTATCCAGGACATGAAGTGATACAATAATTGTGTTATACCTTACAGTTCTAGCATTATCAATACACTTAGCTGTTGATCCAAGTTCACCGTGTATCTTACTGTAGGTTTGTTTTGAGTTTTGTTGGGGTTTGTTTTTAAACTTCTGGTTACTGTTTGTGTGTTGACTCCGTTTTGAAGACATTTATCTTCAAAAGAACTATTGGGCTTTTTGTCTAAAGTATGTTGCTTTTTTTTTTTTTTCTTAAGATAATTGTCTAACTGAAAATTGATGTGAACTGTTGTATGGGATTTTGAAAATATAACGTAGATTATTATATAGAAAATGTAACAGAGATTGTTAAAATATTGTAGAATGGGTTAAATAATTAAAGTTTCCCACTTTCTCTTCATGTAAATGGATTCATGTGAGCAAACTTCCTATTTCACAGTCTTTGCGGAAATGAGATACCAGCAATGCAATGCCTAATACATGCTTTTATGGTACAGCTGTTAGCTTTATAACCATGAGCTTTCAGTATTTTGTATGTTGAGTAATAAGTTACTTCACCATCCATGTATACCAAATAACTTAAAAATACTATCCAGGTGAAAAAATGACTAGCAAACTCCCAAAATATTTCTATGTAAAACAACAGGAGTTACCAAAAAAGAAAGCTGCATCAGCTTCACAGAAGGAAAAGCTAGTAGTGGGGCAGAGGGGAAAAGGTCTCGGGAGACAAAGATGTTGCTGAGAGCAGAATTTTCACCCCAAGTGTATGCAGTTGTGTGGAGAATTAATGTAAAAGATGATAATTGAGTCAGTGTTAACTGTTTCAATGTTTATCAAAGCATGGAAGTAAACTGGGAAGATTTCTTTACAAAGGATTTCATTGCTGTCTGAGGATGACATCTGATGTCAGTGTCCCAGTGTAAACACGCTCTGTTGATGGAATGAAAAAAATCAAAGAAATACTATAGGTTCTTTGCATAAAGAGTTAAGCTAAATATGAAGCCTACTGAAATATGAGGTCCCCGTCAGGGGTGATTTGATCCTATGACCTGGTACAATTTACAGGGAAGGGAAAAGATCAGCAAACTGTCTAGCTCTTTTGCAAATAGTTACTGAGAAAACACTTCATTTTGACAGTCTTCTGTTTTTTATGGTGAACAACAAAAACAAACAAACACAACACTCCCTCAAAAAAAAAAAAAAAAGCCAAACCACAAAACCCCAACAAAAACCATGCAGAAACCCCACAAACAAAAAAATAAAAAAAAAACAACCAACCAAACCCCACTTACTATGTATTAAATGACTCAGATAAAGCAAAAAGTAATGTGTGGGTGTTTAATTTTGATTATTACAAATTGCATGACACATCCACTGAAGTTACCTTTGTTTGAAAATATGTTCTTACATAGAATTAAAACACTGTTGGGAAAATCTTAAAAACGGTTAGAAAAAATGCAACATAGGTGTCTTCTAAGTGTGTTCTGTATTGCAATTATAAAAAAAAAAAAAAAAACCAAAAACAAAACAACAAACTGGATACACTGGAGGGAAGGGATGCCATCCAGAGGGACCTTGACATGCTTGTGAGGTGGGCCGATGGCAACCTTATGAAGTTTAACCAAGCCAAGTGCAAGGTCCTACACCTGGGTTGGCACAACCCCAGGCACAGCTACAGGCTGGGCGGAGAAGTGATTCAGAGCAGCCCTGTGGAGAAGGACTTGGGGGTGGTGGTTGATGAGAAGCTTGATATGAGCCGGCTCCAGTGTGGGCTTGCAGCCCAAAAAGCCAACTGTATCCTCAGCTGCATCAAAAGAAGCGTGACCAGCAGGTCGAAGAAGGTGATCCTGCCCCTCTGCTCTGCTCTCGTGAGACTTCACTTGGAGTATTGTGTCCAGTTCTAATGTCCTCAACATAAAGAGGACATGGAGGTGTTGGAGCAAGTCCAGAGGAGGGCCACGAGGACCGTAAGAGGGCTGGAGCACCTTCCTTATGAAGACAGGCTGAGAAAGTTGGGGCTGTTCAGCTTGGTAGAAGAGAAGGCTGCATGGAGACCTCATAGCAGCCTTCCAGTATCTGAAGGGGGCCTACAAGGATGCTGGGGAGGGACTCTTCATTAGGGACTGTGGTGGTAGGACAAGGGGTAATGGGTTTAAACTTAAACAGGGGAAGTTTAGATTAGCTATAAGGAAGAAGTTGTTTACAGTGAGGGTGGTGAGGCACTGGAATAGGTTGCCCAAGGAAGTTGTGAATGCTCCAACCCTGGCAGTGTTGAAGGCCAGGTTGGACAGAGCCTTGGGCGACATAGTTCAGTGTGTGGTGTCCCTGCTCATGGCAGGGGGGTTGGAACAAGATGATCTTAAGGTCCTTTCCAACCCTAACTATTCTATGAAACTGTTCCAGATTATAATAATCTCTTGTCTGAACTAGTCTTGAATTCTTTTGCTCTAAAATTGGGAAGACACTTTTTTTCTTTCTTGAGACTTTAAATTTTAGAAATCATCTGCATCCCATGCTTGAGTACTCCCATGCTCATGTTTATTGCACAAGATTAAATAATTGCATGCTTTTGTAGTTCTTCGACACATTCAAGGATTTCTGAACTGAACAATCAGTTCACTCCTCTATACTGAGAAGCATGCCTTGCAGTGTAACATATTCAAACAGGCATGAGAAGAAATGTTTTCCATGACAATTCAAAACCACATTCAGATGAGAAAACTAAGAGGTATGATATAGCGTAGCATTGTTTATCATGGGTGGAGAATTTTTTTCTTTATCAGCTGAAGTGTTCTGGTACTCTTAGCATAACTATACACTAGGATAGGTGGTTCAAGGAGAAATGAGGCACATGTTTGTAAATAATTGCTGTGTGTTTTGAATTGTTTCAGAAAAAATCCCCAAGGAGTTGTATTACTCTTTAGTTTTAATGTGGAAGTGGTCCTACCTAAAGAAAAATCTGTAAGTGTAGATAAATTAACCTTCTGCTCTCTATTACCAGCTTGTTTTGGTTACAAGCCTTCAAGGTTGTTTTTATTGTCTCAAAAGATTCTAAGCTTGCATGACAAAAGAAAAAGATAACTTGTATGGATTAATACTTTGTATAGTATCTTAGTTGTCTCTTCCTTGTATTTAGTCTCTCCTTTATATGCAGTGAACTCTGTGAAAATGTGGTCTATAGGTTGATTGGGGGTGGGGAAATGTGATAACTGTAGAAGCCTACAGCTTTTTTCTGAAGGCTGTAAAGAATACAAGGGGAACTGGCAAAAAACCAAACGAACATGATCTGAACCATTTTATGAAAGCAGTTTCACATGGATCTGTGTAAACAATTGTAACATTGAAGCAGAGTCTGGTTTTCTTTTCCAAGCAATCAATTATGTTCTCTGGCTACAGCTGTCTAATGGCTAGAGATCGGTATGCCAGTGCTGCAACCAGGTCAGGTTGAAAAGAAGGAGAAATAAGGATACAGTTTTATTCAATCCGTCCATCGCTATTACGAATTCACTCAAGTCTTTGGTTTCTCCAGCTCCACTTCTTACTCTTGGAGTTGCTTGGACTGTAGGTTACTCCAAGATTTATGGTGGATATCTCAACTAAACCCAGAGGTTTCCTTGTCCACTTACATCTCTCAGCTATTTTGCTTGAGAACTTCTGGTATTTAGAGAAGGGTGGTTTTTTCCACTATAGAGATTGCACTGATAGAAACAAAACACCCCCCTCCCAAAAAAAAAAAAAAAAAAAAAAAAACCCTAAACAAACAAAACAACAAAATCAACAGTATTTGATAGCCAGTGAGGAAGGTTTTTAGAGGTTCTGTGTTCTGAAACCCAAACAGACTCAACATGCTGGGGATTAACTATTACACAAGCTAGAATAGTTTTTGGAAATATTTGCAAAGCTTGCAGGACTATATTGTATTTTAAGATTCATGATGCTTTGCAAGCCAAGGTGAGCTTGGGAATTCTCTCTCTTAAAGTATGCTTCCCTTATGTGATTTATTTAGTAATACATTGTGCAGATTTTCAAATCACTTTCTTAAAACTTAATTGCACTTGAAAACTGATTCCACTAAATTTGACTTAAATGTGTTTTGTGTTAAGTTTGTTAAAGTAAGAATATGTAAGTAGGAGCATGGAGGTGTTGCTAAATTCCGAGTATCAAAGTGAGAACAATCAACATGTAAATTATTGAGCTGTCAGATTAAATGAGGCTGAATATTTAAGTGATTCACATGCAGATTATTGGAAAAGGCACAGATACTGCATTAGCAAAAAAACAAGTTAGTATTCATTACTTTTCAAAATAAAAGGAAGAGTAAGAACTATTTTAATAACTTAGCTGAGCAGGAACATTAGGCCGATTCTCTTTTTTGGCAATTCAGAAAGTTCTAAAGAGACCTGTTAAAGAGTATTTTCTTACTTTTCATGTATTCATTTTCATAGTCATTAATCTACATGGATATAATAATGGTCATACGTATTGCAGTAATACTGATTTTGCAGAGTAAAGTACCCTGCTGGCGTTTCTTTTTGATGAAGTAAATAGTTAATAAGGCTGACAAGTTGTCTCAAAGTGCGTAAGTAAAGTAGTCTCACTTCATAGAGTTGCACTCAGCTTTTCACATCTTAGAGCTGTTGCACCAGACTTTCTGCAGATCATCTATAAGGATTTTGTCAATGTGAAGACTGAGTCTAAAAATAAACAATGAGGTGACTGTTTTATTTTTTTAATTTTTTTTTAAAAGTCTGGAAGATAAGATGACATCGGTGTTGTAAACTAATTCATACAGATTGCTTCAAAATTCTGGTGTTAAGAGATTAGGGGTCACTTTCTCTGGTGTAACAGCATAAAACAGTTTTTTTCTGAACCATGTATCATTGGGGGCTGGGGGAAGAAGTCTTAATTATTTATTTATGTATTTATTTATTTAGTATGAAGCTACTGAAAATACCCTAGGTAATGCTCAACTGATGTCTGACTCAGCCTCTGTGAGAAACAAGAGTATTTCCATTAATCCCCTGTGCATGGCTTAATGTACAGTGGAGTTGATTGAGATGTACAGTATTATTCCTTAAAACTCCAGTTTTGTAATTGCTGTTTGATATCTTTTTCCCAGCTGTTTGCTATGCAGTTCCCAAATGTATGCTGCCATTTCTCATTTTCTCTAGAAAGTGAAGAATTTGGGAGTTTGAGTTTATTGATCTCTGATATAAAACAATGCTCTTAAAACAGAAAAAAACAACGATTCCCCCCTGCCCCCCATTCAAGGCTGTGTCCATGCTACATGTTGTATCTAATGGGCTTCATTTTAGTAAGGTGCCCCACTGAAAAGCTGGGGAGCATCCTTCAAACAGCCATGTATTCCATGTATGAAGCAAATCAGTTGGTAGGTATAAAAGCAGGTCCCTAGTGAAGATAAGTGAAATGACCAGCACTGAAGATCCCATTTTCCGTGAACTTGTTAG
This sequence comes from Nestor notabilis, assembly GCF_000696875.1. NCBI lineage: Eukaryota > Metazoa > Chordata > Aves > Psittaciformes > Psittacidae > Nestor > Nestor notabilis. Next base: position 60,314 of record NW_009928633.1, read on the forward strand.
CAGTTTTTATTTGTGTACTGTTGAAATTTATTAAACAGAAAAATCACAGAATGCACGAACTCAGGCTTTTGATGGAATATTTCTAAGACAGTTTTGTGAAGACTTTTTTTCTTTATTTTTTCCTCTCTAGTTCTTCACAAAGAAAACAAATATTCATTCAACTTAAAGGTAAAGATATAGTAATAATCTGGTTTTAGAGACTTGGATCTATACTCACCACTGTGGATAGACACATGATCAAATCAGCTGCAGCATTTAGGCCACTGCTAGGTGTAGTGAATGTACATCCTAAGAGAGACTTCTGTTGGAGAGAAAATTGCATTTTGGAATATATATGATCAGAAATGTCTCCTCACTGACAAATTTCAACTAACCCAGTTCTTATGCTGTGAAACTAATGTTGTTTGGTTAAGTTATTGTGCTTTGCTGTTGATCTTGCTGTGGGCATATCACTTCTGCTCTGTATTTGTTTGCCTGTGTAAAACACCACTACTATTTACTTTGTTTGAACTGTTAGCATTAGTCAGCATAGGGTTTTCTTTGAAGGGTCAACCTATCTGGAGTGGGATACAATGGCACCCACTGTGGTATGGTACCACCCTTTCCATAGTCTGTTATAGACAACCTTCCTTTTAAAGGCGGTAGGGTATGTTCCCAAGGGTGCCATTTCTCACAAACACTGCATGGCAACACCCAAATTCATCATGCAGCTCCCAAAACATAAGAGGGCAAGGAAAGTGGTTTTTTTTTTTTTTTTTTGGATATGCTGATCATAGCAGATGAGAACTTCAACTTGGGGGGAATCTTTTATTCTGGGAACTTGCATGATGTTGGTATCACAGGGAATACTAATAGTCATTCACAAGTAATTGTGGCTTTGGGGACTGTTACAGCCAACAGAACAGAGTGCTAGTACCCTATAGCAGAAACAAAACAAGTTAAATGAAAGTGTCTTTGCTGAGATTCCAAACTGGGATCACATTCTTTAAAATGGCCACTTTGGAAATCCATTTTATTAAGCACCTGCTCTTACTTTATGCTTTCTCTTTCTTGGGGATCTCACTCTGTACATGCCTGGAAGTGTATTTAAAATGTACTTGTACTTCAATATTATATTTAGAATAATATTTGAGGTGATAAAATTCTATATTAATAAGAGTTAACACCCAAAAAATTAGAAAATAATTTTACACCTTAACAAGACCGAATTTGGTTTCTCATTATGATATTACTATTATTCCCTTAATCAGTGGTTCTCAGATGAAGTGTGTTTTATTTTAAGAAAATAGGCCTCTGAATTAGGGCCTTGGGATGGCTAAGTCTGGGACTTGGTTTTGTCCAAATTTTTTCACTGAAATACAGTCAAATTCCTCAGGAGATCTGTGTTCCTATCTTCTGAAAAGTGTTCTGTAGTTTCAAAACCAAGTGCTATGAAAATTAACTTTTTTTTTTTTTTATCTAGTATATACAAGATAAGCTTACTTACAGCTTTATATGTGAACCTATGAAATTTAAAGAAGGAATTCTGAAGACTAGTTGAAGGTTCTGTAACAGCATTTTAAAAAAAAAAAAAAGGCTTTTTCCTTTTAGATAAGCATGCTACACTAATAGTTTGTGTTGGGTTTGTTTAGTGAAACTGTAGTGTTGTTTTGGGAGGTGTAATAAATCTTCATTTGCTTACTGTTTTCTTAGCCTTAATTTCTGCACGGCTAAACTTTCAGGTTAAATTGGGTATATCGCTGTAGCTCAAGAAAGCTAAGCAGTAAAACAATTGTATACACTCTTTACCTATGCAATTACCTGTAACATGCTTTGTGTTAGCACAAATTAAGAGCCACAAGAAGTAAGTCAATGCTTCTGCTTTTAGCCCTTGCCTTCTGTGTGGTTCAGCCTCTGTGAATGGCAGGCATAACAGCTGGGCGTCTGTGCAAACTGAATCAGGAGGAGCAAGCCTCAGCTCAGCATTGCACTCCAGTTGCAGTAAGCTGTTCCAAGGCCCCAGTTCAGACCCAGACTGAATCTGGCTTTAGGGCTCCTACTTCTAATCAAGAGTGTTGCAGCTACATGATGGTAAGCACTGATCCAGTACAAACATATTCTGCTAACTCAACAGTTTTCTGGGAATTTTGACAAGTTTAACGTTATTGTCAGGCTTTATGCCAGATTGAGTATTATCTGTTCTACTGTAGCTGTCATGTAACCAGTGCAGAGCATAAAGCTGTCATAGGGGCTGTATTTGTGGCACCATCTAATTTGAGGGGAAAACGTGTTTGTGTTCTCATGTCTAATACAGGTCAAATCTGTATCGCTGTGCACAGATCAAGTATTAATGGTTATGGAGTTATAGCTTGGGAACATGTTGTTTTGACTGTTGTCTCCTGGCTAGGTGTAGGCAGAATGAACATGCATCGTTGCAACAAAAAAAATAAAAAAAAATTCTTCAGTGCAGTGCTTACATACATACATGGTATAAAAGCAGGGGGATAGTATAACATCCTGTAAATCTGAGCGGGACAGAATGAGTAGTATATAACATCCTGTAAATCTGAGCGGGACAGAATGAGTAGTATATAACATCCTGTAAATCTGAGCGGGACAGAATGAGTGGTATCTTGCATTCATTGTAATTCACTGTCTTTTATCCTGCACTTTTTCGTATTCATGATACCTATCCACTTTATGTACATAGCATATCTGTGTAGTCACAAAAAAAGATAGTTTGGTAGGTAAACATCAGACTGAAAATATGGCCATTCATCTCAATAGAGTTTGGAAATTAATACTCCAAAACTGTTGGGTTCCCTATTATACTAATGAAGTATTGGGGGAAAAGGCAACTTTTATGTTGCAACAGATTTTTATTTTTATTTTTTTTTTATATCATAACAATACTTGGATAATGCTGTGTGAAAAATCAGTAAAATAGGAAATGTGTACCTCTGTATTTATTATGCTTGATCTAAAGGGATAGTATGATTTCTGTTTACATTCAGTTTATTTCTCCTTGTGAGCAGACAACATTACAGCTATAATGCGGGGTTGTGTTTTCTGTCCAAGATGATACATAACTATGTAACTGTGTAACATGTCAGGCTGAGTCTTTTTTTAAAAAATATCAGATTGAGTCAAGCATGAACAGATTAGCTTTTCTGAAGAAGTGACGAGATCTACAAGGCAATGTAAGCTACTGAATAATGAAGAATTTTACTTCTTAATTTGTACTTAAAGAAGCTAATAGTGGAGTGGAGGTATGTAAGTGCTGTAAAGAGGATTCCTCAAAGCAAATATTATATGCTGGTGAGTCCATGAATGTAGCGTTCTTTAAAAATGTTCTGTGGGAATCTCTTATTAAAATGCAGATATATAATTTATCTTGAGTTTGAAATTGTAAGAAGTGATGCCCAGGTCTTGGGGATGACTAACAGCTTTATTTTCTTCACCTCTCCTTATCTCCTTAGCAACCAGATATGATCTCAGCTTTAATAATACCACCTCCTTCCCTTCCCCTCCCCACCCACCCCCTTTGTTTTGGTTTGGTTTTTTCGTTTGGGTGGGTTGTGGGGGTTTTTTTGGGTTTTTTGTTTGTTTGTTTTGTTTTT
>NW_009928634.1:0-5101 GCF_000696875.1 Nestor notabilis
ATAATATAAAAATAATATAGTAATATTTATACCAATCATGCTTTACAGTCTAGTTCCTTAGCATTTTGTGCAGCCAGCCCGGTTAGTTTTCCAATACATAATGTCTTAGAAGGATGTCAGATAATATATAGCTTTAAGACTTTTCAATAGCAGGGATTTCCTCAAAGCTAGGAGCCCAAATACCTTATTTGACTTTCAAACACGAAAGCCCTACACTTTCTTCTTATTTTCTCCATTTATTTTAACTCTTTGAATAGTGAGACACGAACACTGTCCTATCTGATTGCTTTCAAACTGTCTCATTTTGGGAACATGGTTGGGATCATACACCTGTTTATTCTTCCCAGTCTGCGCAGGCAGTTGCTACTGAGATTAAGGGCTTCGGATGTTGATTGACAATGACTGCAATTACCAGTCTATTTCACATTAGAATTTCCTTTCGTGATGCTAAACATTCCTCATACTTTTTCATTACTTAATTGTAACTATTCCATAAACAGGGTCAAATCTTTCCCATCTTATTTCATTTAAGTTGTTTGGATTACTGGCTTAAATAAAGACACATGGATGTGATCCATGATAAAAATAAAATTATATCATTTATCTGACATTGTGTCCAGAGAATATCCACCTGCCTAGAGCAAAGCCACTAATGTTAAATATCCTTTAACTCTAGTAAAAACATAATAAACATCAGGAAGGTTTGAGCTCAAGAGGAACTAGCTGGAATCAGGCTGTTTTAAGACCATTATAAATTTCTGCTGATAAAAAACCTGCAGTGTGAGCAACATAATTTCAGCTGCCCCTTTCTTGAACATACATGGTCACTCAGTCTGAACTGTGTGGTAATGTTATAACATGAGATGTAATGATTCAATATCCATTGGTAATGTAAATACTATTTTATGCAGTGATGCAAGTTTGTGCTTAAGGCTATCATTTGCAGAGTAGACATAACCTATGACAGAAGGCTAAGGGCGTTGAACAGCCTCACTTAGACAGTAGGAAGTGTCAGGCATAGGAAGTGTCAGGCATGGATGCAAGATATAAGCCATTCCCTCTCATCCTATCACCAGACACCTGAGAGAAAGATGAGCACTTTCCTCTCAATTCCTCATCATAAGGAAGTTTTAGATCACAATGAGGTCTCCTCTAAGCTGAACAAACTGGCTATCTTCAACTGCTCCTCATCAGGAATGATCACCTTTATTGCCCACCTTTGGACACAATCTGGTATTTTTCTACAGTTGGCCCCTTTGGCCACCAGGGCACATCGCTGTTGACTCTTACTGAGCTTACCATCAGTCAAAACTTCCAGATCCCTTTCTGCAGGACTCTTATCCCCCAGTCTATACATAAATGTCATGCTGGTTTGACATAGGTGCTTACAGACTTAAGTAGGCACTGAGCAGGGATTTTGAATCTTTTTTGTGCAAAAATCATTGGACTTCAGTGCTCAAAAGGGCTTATTTCTAGAAGTTTCTGGATGGAATGTGTCCATGAAATTAGGCTTTTTCAGTTGGAGCTTTTATAACTCCACTCCCAGCAATACATTTCTGGATAAAACTTAACTCTTCCCTGACCGTCCTTCCAACCCATTGAAGACTATTTCTGATTCTCCAGTTAATGACCACAGACAGTTTTACAAGTGTTAATAAATTGGGCCTCAAAATGCTGCATAGTCTAGGCTGTAAATATCAGCAGGTGAAGGTCTGCAGAAGACCAACACCTTTCCAGCGAAATGTAGTTACTGCTGACTGTGCTGTAACCACTAGACTGTGCTTCTGGTCTGAATACAGCAATTTTGCATGTGGATTTAAATTACAGACCTAGGATTTTACCGCTGTTTGTTAAGTGCTGATGACAAAGAGTAGAAAAATCTGCCTCTTAAAAAGCTGCTGAGCTTTAAAAGAGGGTTTTCTTAGAAACACTTAATTGGAAGATTGTTTCTAATTATGTATTGTTTCCTGAGATTTACTTCCCCCTCCCCCTTTACTTTTTGACTATTAAGACATTTATATGAATGCCAGATCTTATTTCCTTAAATGATCATCTGCTTTTGCTATTTATTCTCCTCATGAAATCATGATCTTCTATTTGTCACAGCATAATTTCTATGGCAACCAGCTGTGATGTCACACAGAGGGGCTTATGATTTCAAGGGCTGTTTTGCTTTAAAATATGAATTTCCTATCTTGTAAGGAAATACCCCTTGGCCACCTAAATTCTGCAATTAAACGGGCACAGAAAAATATATTCTATAGAAGCAATACTGTAGCAAAGGTTTCTGTGAGAGAGTGGCGACTTTTCAGTGCTCTTTTAACATAGTTTGCTGATGAGAATTTTGCATTGTTCCTAATTTTGGGCCGTTAATACCTTATCTGCCAAATACATGAGAAGACATTATTCTAGAAGGAGTTGATCTATGACATGGAAGTTGTGTATCTTTACAAAGTCTCAGGAGAGCCTTAGAGGTACATTCTCTGTCTTGCTGCCTCTTCTGTAATAAGGACAAGCATGTGGAGCTTTTAATGCCCTGGCACTTAGACCCTCTCTGGAGAAAGAGGTGGAAGAGATGTTCCTTCAACTCCTTGTAACTACAAGCTCCATGCTTGTGTTTCATTAGTGCCGCAGGCTTGGTGCCCAATTGTATCAGAAAAACAACTTTCTTCAGAAATTCAGGGTATTGATTGATGCTGAGTTAGGGACTTCAGATGGAGGAGTCATACTCTGCCAAAGATGCCTTCACTGACATTGGACTCTTGGAGGGCCAAGTAAGGTGTGACAATGGTCTCTGACCACAGCACAGGACAAGGTGAGGCCCTTAGAGTAAGGGCTTTCAGATGAGAAGGCACAGGCTGCAGCACAGAGGTTGAGCTATTCATGTGTTCAAAACAAGAGAGAGCTTTTAAAATTAAAATAGCAAGGACAGTCATCTAGCAGTCTCAATAGATTTCAGCTCTGCTCTATCTTTCCCAGTTATTTAAGCATCCTCCTGATGCTCAGGTACGTGACACTGACTTTTAAAACACATGACAAAGATAACGGATTGATGAGCAGAGAAAGAAGCCTTACACAATATGGGATGCACTTCTCTGGTATTTACAGAGCTTCTGTCTCCTCTCCTCCTTTTAAAGGTTTTTCAGTGTAAATGGTTTACTGTAGTAAAAATAAGGCGGTATTAGCTGAGGAGAGATTGGATGGAGGGACAGGAGAAATGAGCAGTATGTCAGAGTAGGAGAAATGATAGCTCTGCCTCCTGAAGTCAGGAGTGAGTTTCCCAGGACCAGGGTTTCAAACTGGTTGCGCTTGCCCTGCGAGTAAATTGTCTCTCCCCTCCTGAACTTCACAGTCTTCAACTCCAGATCCAAAAGCTGTTCTAAAAGCCCAAGGCTGCTCATGCAAGATGTAGCTGGCAGGTACAGTATGCCTCCAGGTTGGGGCAAGCTGATGAAAAATCACCTTGCAAAACACAAAGCAACCTTCTAAGGCATGCCTTTGAACAGAGTAGTTAACAATAAGTAGCTTTTCCCTGTCCTTTGTTTGTTTAACCACTGTATGCTATTTATTGCAGGAGTGATTCGTGAGAGTTACCTGAAGGGTCACGATCAGCTGGTGCCGGTCACCCTGTTGGCCATTGCTGTTATTCTTGCTTTTGTCATGGGGGCCGTCTTTTCGGGCATCATTGTGTACTGCATCTGCGACCACCGCCGCAGAGATGTGGCTGTTGTGCAGAGGAAGGAGAAGGAACTGACCCACTCCCGCCGTGGCTCCATGAGCAGCGTTACCAAGCTCAGTGGCCTCTTTGGGGACGCTCAGTCCAAGGAGCCAAAGCCTGAAGCTATCCTCACACCTTTGATGCACAATGGCAAGCTGGCTACCCCAGGTAGCACTGCCAAGATGCTAATCAAAGCTGACCAGCACCATCTGGACCTGGCTGCCCTGCCAACCCCTGAGTCCACCCCAACCCTGCAACAGAAGAGAAAGCCCAGCCGTGGCAGCAGGGAATGGGAGAGAAACCAGAACCTCATCAATGCCTGCACGAAAGATATCCCCCCAATGGCCTCTCCTGTGATCCCAACTGACCTGCCGCTCAGGGCTTCTCCTAGCCACATTCCCAGCGTTGTGGTCCTGCCCATAGCCCAGCAAGGCTACCAGCATGAGTACGTTGACCAGCCAAAAATGAGTGATGGGGCTCAGATGCCTGTGGAGGACCAGAACGCCACCCTTGAGTACAAAACAATCAAGGACCATCTCAGTAGCAAAAGCCCCAGCCATGGGGTTAACCTGGTGGAAAATCTTGACAGCATGCCACCAAAAGTACCCCAGCGGGAAGCTTCCCTCGGGCCCCCGAGCGCCTCATTGTCACAGAGTGGCCTGAGTAAGCGGCTGGAGATACATTCTTCTGCTTACAACGTGGACTACAAGAGAAGCTACCCTACAAACTCGTTCACAAGAAGCCACCAGACGTCGACCCTCAAAAGAAACAATACTAACTCTTCTAACTCGTCCCACCTCTCCCGCAATCAGAGCTTTGGCCGAGGCGACAACCCGCCGCCAGCCCCACAGCGAGTGGACTCCATACAGGTCCATGCTGCCCAGGCACAGGCTGTGACTGTATCTCGGCAGCCAAGTCTTACCACCTACAATTCGCTGACGAGGTCAGGGTTGAAACGCACGCCCTCGCTAAAGCCAGATGTACCTCCCAAACCTTCCTTTGCTCCACTCTCCACGTCCATGAAGCCCAACGATGCATGTACATAATCAGAGTGGGGTGGGGGGGATGATGGCAATTAAGCAGAGGTTGCCCTCAAAATCCAGTGTTCTGCAACTGTTATCGCTTGCTCCTCTGAGAAGATGGTTGTTGTAAGCTGAAGATGTGTTGAATTTCTGCTCTCTGGGAAAAGTGGAATATTTTTTTAAACCCGAGCCATATGACTCATGGTTGAAGGTTTGCAATTGCAGGACTTGCCCCCACAACCCACCAGTTCTTTGCTCAAAAGAGTAACCCTCCATCACAAATGTTGAGCCAAAAGCACACAGGTGAAAGATGACTGTGATATTTCACCCCCCACCCCCAACTGCACAGTGCATTCCTGAA
>NW_009928634.1:5115-33304 GCF_000696875.1 Nestor notabilis
AAAGCAAAACAAATAATTACAAAAACAAATTTAAAAAATACAAAAAATAAATTAAAAAATAAAAAAAATCCATTGATAAAGCTAACTCTGACTTAACAATGGCAGAAGTTTACTATGTGCAGGTACTGTGAAATGATGCCCATCAGTGTTACAGCCACTTGGTTACAGCAGTTAAATGCCGTGTTGGGCAAACTATGTCATAGATTTCTGCTACCCTTCTCTTTTAACGAATAACACGTGACTGTTAACGCAAGTAACTCCTCTTATTTATTGTTCAACTTTCTTTTTTCCTAAAGAAATGACTTCTGTATATCATCCTGAGAGCAGCTCTTCAGAGAAGTACCTTGAAAGCTATACCTATTTAACGTGAAACCCATTAACTGGAGTAATTAAAACTCTTTTATTTTTCCAATAAATTCACTGAGTTAGATAAGTTGGAGCTGGAATTCTGAACTTTGTGCCTGGACTGCCTGATTAGCTGGAAAAAAAAAAAAAAAAAAAAAAAAGGGGATATCTATTTAATTCTCTCAGCTAATTAGCTGGCTGGGCCTCTGACCTAAGACAGCAACAAACAAATACCGCGAGTTCATAACTTCTAAAGCAACTGCAAGAGAAACTCTTTAAAAGCTGCACATGTGTGCGCCATTGCTATCAACATGGCTTTGTCAGTAGCTAATACTTTCTGTGAAGGCACCAGCTTGTGATGTGCCATCTCATTTCACCTTGCATGTGAGACGGCAAACAAAATCCTCAAACAGTGTGAACTAGTTAATATGCCGGCTGTTACCATGCATAAATTATGGTCTTATCACACGGGTTTTTCGTGGGAAATATATCTGTGAATAGCCTGTTTTCTTCCACATGTAAATTTGTGCCTTACACCCTCAGTTGTGTATATTTGTGAGCTGTAGTATGTAAAAACCTTTTTCTTTTTCCCCTTTGAGTAATGCAAATATTTATTGATCCTTCCTCCTCCAAGCCCTTTAAAGAACTGGAGTAAAGACATAGAAAGAAGAACGTGGTGGTTATTGTCATAACCCCATGTCCCTCAAGAAATTAGGCTAGCACCATATCCTCCATTTCAACTTGACTTTATAGCTGTGCCAAGTCCTCTCTCAAAACCACCTACACGCAGTGACGCTCCCAAGGCACCATGCTGGGAGTTCCGCCTTCCTCCACCTCCTGCTCCCCCTTTACTGCCTGTCAGCGTGGCGGTCATTCTCACTGGGCAGCAGGGAAGTTACCGACACCCTTGTCCACAGGGCTGGTGTGTTCCCCGGTCAGTGTGTTCCCCTTCGTCCGCGAGAGCCGGGGGGAGGGGCCAGCCCTGCAGAAAGCCTGGCCGCGCATCCTGCAGCACGCAGGGTTCAAGGAGCGAGGACAGACAGGCAGGCTCCTGCTGTGGCTACCTGCTGCTCCAGAAGGATGCTGCATATACTTCTTTGGGGAAAAATGGCTTTGGTTTTTTTTTTTCCTTTGTTTCTTTTGTGTGACTGTGCATGTAGCTAGTGTGGGAGTGTGCGTGCACACAGGTGTGTGCGTGTGTGTGTGCACGCCAGTGTGCAAGTTCCTTTCCAGTCTTTTGGTTTATGCAAAAACGTAGATGTGTTTTTAATCTGTTACAATAACTGTGTCAACATACTGTAGAAAAAATGATGGGGATCGCTTCTAAGCTTTTTATATATATATATATCTACTGAACAGTATGTTTGAGTAAGGTGGTTGTTTCTGTTTCAGTTTGTTTTTTAAGATTTTATACTTCCATTTGTTTTTCAGGGCTTTGGTTTTGTTTCTGGATGATTGAAAAGACAGATTTTAAGTCCATTAGCTTATAGATGGTATATATAAAGTCTGGATGGTCTAGACCAAAGTGTGTAACAAGGGTGCTTGCATGTTCTTTCATTTCATCATGGCTTCTTTTATGAAACAGTTTTGTTCACCCCTAGTGAACTATGCAGACTGGAGTAGATAAATCAGTATCCAAAACAATGTTGTTGTTTTAATAAAAACAAACAGAAAACCCTTTGAAAACAATAGGTAGCAAGGTCATTTTTTAAAAAGAACCAACTCACAACCTTTTTACCAAGCTCCAAACCACTGGAGCACCAAACACGCAGGTGCCCTTGATATTACCCAACAAAGTGTTCCCCCAGAACATAGAGATGAATAATCATGGCAACAGCTTGTGCAGCGATCTGCCTTCACAATGTACACCACACCAGTTACTGGGTTGACCTGGAAATGTGTATTTTGTACTTGGTGGATCTTCTGCTTTTGTCTTTTCCCTCCCCCAGTTCCCTTATACCCTCTGTTTCGAGGGGTTCATGAACCTATGTGTGCCTTTGCTTTCCACCCTTGCTATACACTGGTAGATGCAACAAATTCAGACTCTCATTTGTTGTAAAGTTGTAAAGTATTGTGATGTCACCAGTTTCCCTTCATTTCCACATCCCCCTAACATCTGATTCACAACTTAATGTATGTTGTAAAAAAATAAAAAAAAGGAAAAAAAAAAAAAAGAAAAAAAAAGGCAAGAAAGAAAGAAAAGGAGGAGGAAGAGAAAAGGGGAAATAAAAGCTCTTGATTACATATGGTAATAAAACCAGACTGTTCTACCTTATTTCTTGTGTTCTGGTTCTTTTGTTTCTACAATGATTTATCCTTTTCCTTAAACATTACAAACAAATGCGATGCTGATCATTTAGATCAGGTTATAGGGAGAAAGAAATTTGTTACTTTCTGTCTCTTAAAGAAGATGAATTTGACTTTAGAGTAAGGTGATGGTAATTAAAAATTGAATCACACATTTGCTCTCCCTCTATTCATATTCTGCATTTTCTTTTTATGAGCTTGTTCATCATCAAATATTTATGGCAGACTTGATAGTTTAGAAGATCAAGGCTGGGATTTAAGCATGCATGGTCCACCAGAATAGATCATCATACAGATGTGACTTCATCTCCAGGCTTTACATATTAATAATGGAGAAGCCTGTGTTTTCTTTTAGCAGGCATAAATCTATTGAGCTTCATAGACCTGATTTAGAGGATGTTGCCAGAGAATAATGCTACAAGAAAATGTTAGTAAACAGATAAATAACCAAAGAGCATATAACATCTCTAGTCCTGGGAGCCATTAAAATGCGTTCTCCCACATTGATTTTGTGTAAATGGGGATCACTGATGCACAGCCATTTTACAGTACACGTGAATGCATGGTAACATTAGTTACTGGGCTTAGTGGGTTTTGCTTTGTGACAGAAGTTTCTTATGATCCTGTAGAGATGAGGAATCCCATTCGGTAATTTACCCTTGCTCAGGTCATATTCAGGCTTTCCTGCCCTTCAGGACACCCTGTTCTGGACCTACACCCTTGCTGACACATGCCAGTCCCCCGCCTTGCACCAAGGATAGTCCTGACACTGGGTCCACAGAAAGTGGTGAAGGCTTTCCTCAAGGAGCAGAACATGATGGATTTAAAAAGAAAAGTCACAAAGCCTAGGCACACTCTCCTTGGTGGAACGCAGGAGGACTCTGTAAAGCTCCATCTCCCCTCTCTGCCCTGAAGGACACCAGGGCTCCAAAGGTGGTGGCCTTGGTGTAGCAGTGACATGCAAGAGCAGAGCATTGCAAACATTTTTCAGTGCCTTGCCTACATACACATCTCTGTGTGTTTTTTCTCGGTGGCAGGCTGCTCTTGAGCCGTGCACACTGGCATGCTGTTGTACAGTGTGGACACAGGGAGGGTGACTGCCATGGCCAAGACCTGGCAACCTGCCCCAGGTGATGTTAAGTGACCCCCAGCCTCAGGACCAGGTGCACTGTACGATCACACAGTTGCTGCATTTGACTGGTGTGCTCCCAGAGTCACAGCAAACAGGAAAGCAAAAGCTCTCTGGGTGCTTAGGGGTGTGTATGGTTTTCAGTCCCGCAGACGGTCCCCTGTGAAGTTGTCCAGCTTTGTTTGAAAAGCTTCATATAAGCAGCACCTAAGGAAGGTATTCAAAGATTAATATACCTCTATCTTAACATTAATATTAATACATCTCTATAAACAATTGCAGGCTGCTGCCTGGAGGATAAGGCCCAAGAACACCTCTAGCAGTGGCACTGGCTGCCTCCTTTGCAGAGCTCCTTCATCTGTTGCCAATGAAGGGAAGGTCCATTTAAAGTACTTGCATGAAGGAGGGAGGGAGGGAGGGAAGAGGAATGCCCAGAGTTATGAGCCTATGGGTTCTCTAACTGCTCTGCTTGTGTGGCTAAAAACTGCCACTCAAGGAAAGGTGTGAACCTCGCCCCCTTAAAGCAGTTCCCCTTGCAACAGGTCCCTGAACATTCACCTTTGCACTGTCACACACTTATTCCCAGACAAAGACCTCTTACCATACTGCTGTGCAGAAATGTTTAGCAAAGGAACTGAAGGAAACACAGTGCATCACATTCCGCTTGCCCTGGTGGGGTCTTGGCCAGCCAAGTACAGCGCAGGCACCTACAGTAGCACCCTGCCAATGGAAGGTCCCTTCACTGAGCAGCAATAGCAACCCCCAAGAAGAGGCAGCATCCTTCAGTCTCCAGTATGGTGGCTTTTGATAGGGGAGAAGACCACTGGGCTACCAGCTGTGTATTTGAACCGTGCGATCCAACCCCTGCCACTGGTGCCACACTGCAAAAATTCCCTGGACCTGGCTAGGGCAAAGAAGATACGCAGGAGAAAGCAGAGATGCTTTGAGCACTTCACTCAAATTAGCATCTCCTTATTCATCGTATTAATGTTGACCTCATTTAGCATGTCATCGAGGATGCATGAAGTTCCTTTCCAATCAGCATTAATTTGCATATATACTTTTACACAAAACAGAACCCAGCTGAATGACTCAAAACAATAGATCTCTCTAAATAAATCCTGGTTCATCGCCCTCTTCCTCCCCTCTTCCTCTATACATTTTCTGCATTGTAACTTCTACAGCGGGAAATATTTGCACCTGAAAGCTCCTCATGAAAAAAATGTTGGCAACTCAGTGCACTTTGCTGCCAGCAGGATGGCAATACAGAGTGCTGATTTTGCATGAAAGGGGGTGCCAGAATAAAGTGCCAGCACAGTAATGCATTGACACTAGAAACAGCACAGTGGTTCAGCTGATGGCCAGAGTCATTTCTGGGATGCAATTCCCGATCATTCCTCTGTCACAGAACTAGCAGGAATACTCTGTGCTCTCTCCCAGGGCTGGACATGGATTCTTGCTCCTTAAAGCTTTCTTATAAAGATTGTTTAAAGCAATGTGGAGGACCTCAAGTGCTGGTCTTGTCTAGACCACTGCACTGCATCAGGTTCAAGCAAACCTAACCCAGTGTTGGTGGCTGATTGCCTCACGTCTCCTTGTAAACATGTTTTACTCTGGGAAGAAGCTTAAGCCACCCAAGGGATCAACACTGAGCATTTCAGAGTGTCCAAAGAAAATAGTAAGCTAAGAAAGTGGGTTGGATTGGCTTAGTTAAGGCCAGTTTTATATTTATCCAATTAAAGTTAATTTCCCAGAAGTATGGCACCTGCTCCAACGAACAAGTGTTAGAGAAGCACATTGTGTGTGTAATACTCATATGCTTCCTTCTGATGCATGTGTTTGCTAATGAGTCTCTTAAGTAGTTTTTTTATGATTTTTTCCCCCTTTTTTAAAGAGCAGAGTTACATTTCTTTTTAGAATAAGTACTAAGACCATCATCACATTCCTTGTGCAAGGAGAACGATGATTTCTTTGTATGAATAGAAACAGGTAAATAGTCATCTGTCCCCTAACTTTGTAATTTAAACAGTGTAAGTCAGTAGGGAAATGCTATAATTGGAGTCAGAGTAAGTGAGGTGAAAATTGCTAGGTGGCAGTACCATCTGCATCTTGTTTTAATTAGCCAAGTTTATTATCAGAATATAAACTTTCTGCTACTCAAGTCCTTGGCTTATTTCACCCACCAGTCCAAAGCGATTGCCACATGTCTAGATAAGCACAATTACTGATCAGGAAAGGAGAATTATCCTCCCCACTGATCTGGCTAACAGTTACTGTGTCTAGGAGCAGGTACAAAAATATGACTAACCAAGATGATTGTCACATCTGCTCAGTGTTTCATGACAAACTCTATTGAGGCTAACAGCACCACTGTTAATTCAATTAGATCAGTGTTTTCCTTTGCTGGCCATGATGCATTTGGAAGACCAGCAACTGTATGCAGAGTGTGGCTGGCAAGTCCTCTGCAAGGAATAATAGCATCATAAATAATATATTAAGACGAAGACAAATCTAGCAGGCTGCAGTCAGAGCACATCAGCCATATAGCTGAATCCTACAATATCGCAAGTGGGGGAGGAAAAAAGTAGCTATGACAGGAAATTATAGCAACTATAAATGACAGGGACTACAGGAGGGAACAAAACTCATTAGGTCAGCTCTTTAAGCAAAGTGCAGGGGAAGCACAGGCCAGCCTGCTGGCAGCAGTAGAGGCACTGCGTGCCCTCACATTCATCCTCCTTAAGATGAAATAGCAGGCGGCTAGTGCTGGATTTAAAGGAAGATGATAAATAACAAAAGGAAACTGGCAAAGAGCTCTGTGGAAACCCAGCTCTTCCTCTGGCCTGCGAGCTCTGCCCTAGCATTCAGCCCCATGGAGGCCTTTCCAGGACGGTCCCCCATGCACCAAAACTGCCACCCCATCATCGGCGAAGAAACCGCCCTGCTTTGGGGAAGCGCCTTGCACAGCCAGGGGGGTCAGCCTGCAGGAATGAAGGGCATACAAGTAACTTAGGGCTGATGAGTCCTTTGTTCTGACCTGCTGGATTTGAGCTAGCAGGTAGCATGCACCAGCACGCAGGCACAGCCACACCATAGCAAACATCAGGAGTAAGAGCCATGCTTGCCAAAGTCCTATTCCAGCCTCTCCTGTGGTCAAACAGAAAAAACCCCAAAATGTACCTTTGCTTCGGCCAACGTGTTAATAAAAGGGTACTGATAAGACCTTCACAAAACAATTTCTGCCTTTTTTTTTTTTAATACTACCTTGCTGTGTAAACCGTATCAGGGGGGTGGAGGGGAGAGAGAGATTAAAAAAAGAGAAAAAAGAAAGAAAACAAGAAGATTTTATTTCTCTGACTTTTAGGAATGATGACATAATCTTACCAATTCTCAACAAACACAATTTAAAGTATTCAGGCTGCTGATGAAGGTATTGCTTATGATGGTGCAAGCAAACTGCAGATTGAGCTTTTTTTAACGCTGCACAAATTGCCTGTGAAGCAACCTTTTATGAGATATGGTGGTTCAAACAATTTTGTAAAGAGCAGGAGACAAAGAGTTCCTTTTACACTAAAATGGTTTCCTAGGAAACACTGCAAAATGTAACGTGATATCTCTTTGTGGAAGTTCAAGGACTTGTGTGTGCGAGAGCGTGTGTTTCTGCTGACCCTCTTTCTTTTTTTTTCCCCTTTATTGGTGTTGTGTATGGTATTGCTGGCCAATTTACCTTTTGATGGTATCACAAGAACAGAGTAAGCCTGTACCACAGCAACACACAGTCTGAAGGACACTATTCACTTTGATAACCAAATGCCTTCTCTAAACATAAAAGAAAAAATTTTGATCGAAACCAAGTCGTTTCATCTGTAGCATCATGATTTCAGAATAAGAAACAAAAAATGTCTGAAAATTCTCAGAGCCAAATTTCAGGTTTCAGACAGTCCGTGTACCTTTCTCAGTGTATTTTCTCATCTGTATGGACCCTACACCACACAACATAAACTGGTGGGAGTAAAGCAGAAACAAACACCCTGCAATGCTAATCGGAGATCTGGACTTGTGTGTTACGGGGAGGTCAGACACATGTCGAGACCTTCCTTTCAGTTAAAGCCTAATAATCTGCCCATCTGAGAGAAGCACTTTGCCCTATAAGCAAGCAGTGTGTCTCCCAAAAGTGCAAAGTTCCTAACTGGATCAGCTTAGCTGTTTATTCGAACAAGTCTGAATTTACCTGGCTGCACGCCTGTTTCATTAGTTGTACTACTCGCATAGTTTATAATAGTGACACAGTACTAGGTGCATTTGCTATGCATTTAAAAGACTGCAGAAATACTGATGTATAAAACCCTTTCACCCACCCCTGACTATTCTCAAGGCCTCAATATGCTGAAGTCCTTAGGTAGGCAGTACATGGCCCTGCTCAACGCTGCTTACAAGTCCTTCATCCTCCCAGCTGCAGCCTGGGCTTCTGCCCATTGTTATGTCTGACTACAAAAGCATGTTGGCCCAACTGCAGAAGCACTATGGCAGTGCATATAAGGCAACAGAGCCAGGTCAATGGGGCCCAAGCCTCAGCATAGCTAGTGGTGAGGGCACGCATAATTTCCTGCAAGATATCTTACAAGAAGTTGCTTTGCAATAGACCATCATTGGATATAAGATCTAAATGGGCCTGGGGATAGAAACTGGATCTTAGGACTCCCTTTTCCTGGTTTGGAGAAGCAAGCCGGTATTTCAGAAATAATAGCATTTAGTTTAAGCAGAGAATCATTCATAGATGACAGAGGTGGCACTGGCTATCTTAGGCAACCTCAGCCAGAGAATCTTCCTGAGTTAACTGGACTGTGTCTTGGAGAAGCACACATTCAATGTACTGATCCCTGGTGCTGCCTTCCCACCCCAATTTTACCACCTTGTTGCAGCAGATGGTCTCTTGTGCCTCAAGCAGAGCCTGGGACAGTGGCCAGCTGAAGCGTGCGTGGTGGTGTGTCTTGGATCTGTTCCTGGGAAAGGTTCCTGGACTGTTTCTGTCCTGCAGGTAACAAGCACTGAAAAAATCACACAACAAAGTCCTGAGGTGTTAGCTCATCTTTCAAGCACAGCATAGCCCAAAGCAGCGGGCGGATTAAGCACCGACATTTACTCTCAGTGCAGAAATCTGAAGTTAGGGGAACTACTGAATTCAGCAGGGTGACCCTGGCGTAGAGGAAGGAACAGTGTTTGGATCCAGATGTGCACCTCGGGAGTGCATTCCTGTCAGCAACACAGGTGCTGACCCAGGGAAACACTTAACATTAAGCATGATATCATCCAGCGAGCTCTGGTTTTAAAACTGGGCCCGAATTACAGCTTTTCTGGGCAGGTCTCCAGGTCACCTCCTGAAGAAAACATGCTAACGGCATTAAGAATGGTGCTGAGCTTCTTACAAATCAATCCAGAACAGACGGCCCTGCATCCTCCATAAGAACAACCACCCCTCAAGCCAGGAAACCATACAGGCATCAAGCAGTGCTTGCCAATGAAGGTAAATTGAAGACTTGGGACTTGCATCCACTGTCCTTTCTCATGTGCCACTAACTGTGTGGATGTATCAGTTACCCTGTGTGGTGCTCACCAGCTGTCCTCATGGGCATATTAGAAATGCCAAGGACAGAGGAATGGGGCTTGACTGTTGCAGCCCGTTTGTTCCTCCTTGCTGTACTGGCTCTGCTGTACTGATAGAACTAAAATCCATTTAAATGAGATTTCATCAGGATCAGCAGGTAATCAAGCCCACAGAGATGTGCTATGCTTATATAAGCTCTTTCTGAGTAGAAATGCATCCCGCTTCCCCACTGTCCTAAGCCGCTTATTCTGGGTGCCCAGTTACTGAAGATGTAAATAATTGACATCTACTTTCAAATAGCTCTTCTCTAGTGTAACTTAACTTGTACATTTAAATATCTCCTAGCTAATATTTATACATTAACTCCTTCCTAAATAACTCCAAATCGCTGCGTGCATTTAGAGATTAAAAAACCTATACAGACAAACACACTTACTAATGGAAGTCATGATAAATATTAGTCAGTGCAGCAAAACCTGACTTTCAGGCAGAGGCTTTCTGAGAAGGAAAAGAGTCATGAGTTAGCCTGTGATGCTGGGGCTTTGGCTCTGTCCCTGGCATAACCAGCTCACCACACAGTTTATTTAGACTGTCCAGAAGCCAGTCTCACCCATAATCACAGATGATGGAAGATCTTCTCTGACACTTGTATTAAATGCATTAGGCTGACTGGCAGAAAACTAAATGGTCTCCTGAGTATTTGCTTTTTAATGAACATGCCATTTTGCGTAACACATGCAACTCAGTAGGGGTTTTGTTCATCTTAAGTTTTTAATGAAGGTACAAAACACAAGTCTACCTGAAGGTTGAACTACTAGCTGCTACAATGCTGGGAGGGACCTTATTCATTATTAGAGTTGGCCTAAAAGCAATAAAAAACAATATATCACCTTTGGATTCTGTGACTGTATCATGTAAGAGAAAGGATAAACTCCCCCTTGACCTAGAAAAAGATGCATGTGGCCTTTCCCCATTGCTTTATAAAAGGAAATAAAAAGCTGTCCCATTAGTGCTGATCAGCCAGGCAGTGCTCTAGCGTCATGTCTCCCCAGACTCCTATGCATTGCTGGTACTGACCAGCAGCATTTGGCATGTCTGTGGGACCTTCACCCCACGGGACGGGGAAGGATGAGAGTCACCGCTCCTCCTGTGGCTGGGGCTGCAACAGGCTGGTGCTGTGAGCGCTGCAGAAGGAGGGTGGCTGTGGGTGCAGCCATCAAGGGCGCTCACAGTCCTCTGTGGTGACTGGACAAAAGTGACACTTGCTCCTTTCCAGCCTGGAAATCTGTAGGCGTCCACAGGTGCTCTGCAACCTGATTTGGAGAATGCAGGGAACCTTCATGTATTTCAAAAGGGGTTTGAGGCAGGCTGTTCCTTTTTAAATCCTTCTTTTCTTTCTCCTTTCCTTCATATCTTGCTACATGCCCAACTGGGACTACTTCGAAGAAGGAGGATAGGCTGGATGACCCATTTTATGAGCAGGTGAAGTGAGGACTGAAGCTATTTTGTCCCAGACTACCTGCAAACCAGCAGTAGGGATGAGAGTCACAAGGTCCCAGGTCACTGTCATGCACATTCTCCTCTGAATTGCCCAGTTTAACTGGCCGGTTTAAGGAAAGGCACAGCTCCCGAGCCCACAGTCGGGTGGCAGAAACAGAGAAAAAAAAGAAGGGGGTTTGAAAAGAAAAGAATCCTCTTTTGTCAAGAATTTCCAAATAGGGCAGACACACAGATATTCCTGTTTCAAGCAAAAGGAACCAGGAACAAAAAAGTCCCTTCCCATAAAGTGGAAGAAGAATGAAAAGGGAAGCTGCTGGTGTGAGAGCAGGAAAGGAAAGCAGCATGCAGCCTGGGGGGATGGGTGTCCCAGGTCGCTCCAGCGGTGACCATAGAGCACCTCACTGCCTTACCTGGAGAGGTGCGCTTCCACCCGCAGGCGATGGGCTGGATACCAGATCCCGTGTGCCCCAGAGCTCCTGCCCTGCCCTCCACCCTGCCTGGATGTTCACACCATGTCCTGCTGCCAAGAGACAGGCAGGCAAAGGGGATGCCTCCAGCATTGTGGGGTGCCTGCTGTCTGAAACCACCCTGCAGCACTTTGACCATAAAACTCACATAGGTACAAATCTGCATATAATTTACATATAAAAGAAATACTACATTTATATGACATATATTTTATACATATTAAAAAACAATTCTCAGCTAGATAGCATAAACCTGTTGTTCTTGGTACAGCAACTTGTTCACAGCAGTGGTAACTTGTGAAGTTTGTTTTTCAAGAGCTGATGATGGCCAGTCCTTTCTCTCTCCTCTCCACTGGATCTCCCTTCAAAAGTGAGGTTTGATAGCTGTAGAAAATCTGGCTGAAAGTAGTCCTTTGCATCTTTTTTAGCTCTACATGTCTTTACTAGGAAGCAAAAGGCTGCTTGGGATGGCAGCAGGGAGCCGCCCCAGTGCTGCAGACCGGGTATAGAGGGTGCAGGAGGGGGCTTCCTCCCCAGGGAGCAGCACTGCTGCTGCAGTGAGGCACAGCAAGGTGCCCGGGGGTCTTAGAGACCTCACTGCTCACTCAGAAATCAAGTGTGGCCATGAAGGCCATGGTCTTAGAATGAAGAAATGTCTCAGGGGATGCAGAAGGGAGGCAGCAATAGGCTCTTCCACAAGGAAGGTAGGAGTAGATGGGGCTGAAAAACCTGCTAGCTTCCCACAAAAGAAATAACCTTATGAAGCTAGAATTAAAGTCATTTAAGAGAGATGGTGTGGTCTTACTCATGCAGCTATTTAAAGGTTGCCTCACGTAAAGGAGAAAAAAAAGAAGTGTGTAACATTTATAGCAATAAAAATGATGAGTGATTTGTTTCCAAATTGTGCCAAAGACAAGAAGCCCACAGAGCCAGCAAAGTTTTTTCCCCTTCTCCTCCAGGGAATAAGGACTGCAGGCAGCCAGCTGCCTCCTGCCCAGGGGGCTGGGGTTGGCCAGGAGCAATTAAACACTTACAACTGGGCTTCGGTGAGCTACCTCTCTAATCAGTCGTCAGCTGTAATGCTGCTGTCAACCTAGCATGGATGATTTCCATTTAGGCTTTCTCTCTGTTTGTTTGTGGAGAGTTTGTATGGGTTCATTTTAATTTTAAGTGGAAGCTAGTGCCAGAAAGGAATGGCTGCTACCATGCACAGCTATTTCAGCTGCTGTCCCTTTCCCAGGCTGCTCTGTGCTCCCAGCTAGAAAGAGCAGGGAAGATGCCACAGATGAAGCACCAGCCAGCTGTCTGCATGACTGGCACAATGTACATGCCAGTGCCTTTCTTTTCCTGCTCTCCTTTGCTGATGTGTGTGGTGGTAAGCCTCGTGGCTCAGCGCCAGGGCAGGGCAGGAGGCTGCCTGCCATCCCCAGCCAGCACCTCTGCCAAGGAGGCCTGGAAGATCTTCAGTTCCAAGAACTTGGATCTGGACCACATCCTTTTCCTCCTTCCTCTTGTCTCAGGATGTTTTTGGTCCCTGCTGTGACCCTGGCTCCACCAGAAAGGAAGGGCTAGAGAGCTGCAACATCCCCACACAGGCCGGGCAAGCTGGGCTGGCCAGCGGTGTGGGCTGGCAGAGATAAGCCCAGGTCCCCAGATGAATTTGTATATTTCTATGTATTTTTTAATACCCTATGTTTAATAGAAAAATAAAAGGGGGCTTCTGTAGTTGAAGCAAGAATTGAGCCAAATAACACATAAAGGAAGAGAGGCAAACTGCCAGGAAGGCAAAACTGGAGTGCAAAGCTACATGGTAAAATACGTAGCTAGCTTGTCTATCTGCATAGGAGATCATCAAGGATATTTGTTGTCAGATGCTAACAAACTTCCTTGGATCATATATTTACATATCTCCTAAAGTGCGTGCTTCAGTCAGTGTGAAAAGGATTTTCACTGGGCTAACACCAGCCTAATCCCCCACTACGTTTTGAAAGCTTGCGCTATTGCAAAGCATGTCTGAAACTTCAAAATGAGAAGACGCTTTCGGATGGGGCAGGGAGAAGCTGCCTCACCATGGCTGCACAAACCACTGCTTTTGGCGCTTCAGAAACAACACTGGTTTGAAACACCCACCCAGCTGAGGCCCCTGCATTCATCTGGTGATACTATAAACAGCAGCAAACAGCTTCTTGAAATGGAAAATACTTAAGTACAAATTCGCATTCACCCACATCCTACCATGTCCATTAATCCAGGTAATGTTAATGCAATTAAAACCCATGCATTTTCTAAGAAACCAAAGTTAACCCATCTGTTCAGAACAGCTTATCAGAATAGCATCTCAGATGCCACTATGTGGTAAGCACTGGCAAATAATAAAGTTTTAAATGGTAAGTACTGTATGTAACATTCTCATTTGAAGACCTTTGTTCTTCAATGCATTAGGAATTTTCCTTCTGAATAGTTCCATTTAATTTCTGCATTTTCATTTAATTTGATGTGCACTAGAAGTATGCACAAGCCTCAGTCAGGTGGTTAGGGTAAAGGATTACAGTAAAACAGGCCCAAGATCTCACTGAAGGCCATTTGGATTTTTAATGAACCCACCTCCATAGGTACGTCCACTACATCGACACTTGTTGAACTCCTGTTGTACTTGCCATCAGTTAAAGGACATTTTCATAGGACGCAGCTGCACCAGGTGAATGAGACCAGTCGTTGTGGGTAGTGCGCATTGCTGGGCAGTACCATGCACTGAGCCTCAGCCTTCCTCTTTGTTGCTTTATGCCTTTTTAAAGCCTAAACTCCTGTCTGCAAGCTGAAAAATGTGTTGGAAAATTTGGCTTCGAAACCTCAAACACTTGCCCATACATACTTCAGATAGAGGGAAACAACACAATCTTTAAAACAAACCAGAACTCTAGGGGAGGCTGAGGTTACAGTGGCCCTAATTTTCACAGCCATCCATCATCTGTTTTGCATTTGAGGGGAAAAGACTCTACAGGCAATATCTTATTTATTGGTAACATATAAAAGAAAACGTTTGCAGATGAGCCTAATCACAGTGTCAGAGGCTTTGCATTGCTGCTTTATTCAGAGGTAAAACCCTTTCTGCTGGCAGGCTACCAAGCAGGAGGGCAAACATACACCATGTGTAGGAGGCCTTACAAGCACTGTAGATAATAAATGCCAGTCAAACAGGTATTTTTGGTAAGGTATGAAATAATTCTTCTCCCTAAAGCTATAAATTTCAGCAGAAAGTTTACAAGGAAGAGATGGAAACAAAGATTTCTGCTTTTGTGTCCCACTTTTCTTACAGACTCCTTTTTTTTGGTTATAGATAAAATGATTCATCTTGCTAGGAATGCATTTTCTTTCTGTTTATGGACATGGAAAATGGCTGTATTATAATCAGGCAGCATTATGTTTTTATCATTTATTGACATCTCTGAAGTCTTTTAAGAACCGTGGATGAAAGGTGCTATACAAGTGCCAAGTACCTCATAAATTATTAAATGTTTCTTGAAGATCTGCTTGCTCGGTCTTTGTTTCATCTCCTGATACCAGATTTCATAGCGAGATGCACAGAGGCCTTTATGAAACTTTCCCCTCCTCACCATCATGCTTGTGCTGTGCATGATGAGGCAGAATCGCAGTAAATCAGAATATACGCTGTTTCCTCCTCTGCTAAGCACAGCAGAGACACTTCCAGACACACCTGAAACCACCCTGTACCTGAGAAACTTTACAGGCCTCTCAATTCTCTCAAATAAAAATAAATTTAAAAACCACAAGTATAAATTGATTATTTGCAGTTACACCATTTGAGTTCGTGCCTATCAGAGCATTCCGGCAAGGAAGAAATCCTGGGGGCATTGAGGGTAAATGCAAGCAGCAGCCATGTACAGCCCTGCCGTGCTGCTGCAAACAGCCCTGCCTGGGTAAAGTAAATTATGCAGCTGCTGCTGGGCATTTAAAATCTATATGAACAAGCTGTCAGTCCAAGATCTAAAACTTATTCAGTTATTCAAACTAATTCAATTCCATCACCCAGCTCTGGCACCCCCGGCACTTGCTGAAGACCATTTGAATGGGAAGTGGTATGTAAGTGCAAACACCTGGGAGGTGAGCAGCTGGGGGGGCTGGAGGGAGGGGATCTGGTACAACAGTCATCACCGTGGTTAACAGCACCGGCATTTATGTGATCCTAATTACGCTGTAAGCGTCAGACAGGTGAGGAAGGTTCTATTCCTCTTCCTGCACTGCTCTCACACCATTTGCAGGCTCCTGCCACCCCAGTGCATGCCACCCCCAACCCCCTCCATCTCCCCAACCTACACATCTCTCCCCCAGGCCCTGTATGTCCCACACAGCCTCCACTGACCATCACAGCTGGCTGTGCTGCCTTGGTCACCCTGCCCACAGACACAGGCAACACATTTCATATCTTGAATGTCCCTGGTAGGGCTTACAACAGTGTTCAAGCCTTCGGCATGTATTAGATCAGATCAAGACACCAAAGAGTAGCCTGAAAGAAAATATTTGTTTGCAAGAAAATGTTAGAAGCAGTGAACTTTTCCCGCTGCTATTTAGCCTTCATCTAACCACAGGACAGACCATTGTGTTACCAGATCTGATATGGCCACTCGCCCTATTTACATTCACTTATCTTTGTGAGAGCAATAAGAGCATGGAAGGACATCTTGCCTTGAGACCAAGTTCTGATTTATGCTAATGTTCACATCTGCAGATGTCATCCTTCTGCATTGTCAAACACCAGTAAAGTCTAGACATGGACGTTTTGGTTCCAAATCAATATTTATTAATTGTTCATGAAGATGAATTACAAACTGACTCTCTGGGGGTCACGGGTCTCACGGGACTAAATCCAGAAGGGTTCTCACACGACTGAGGCTTGAACCTTTTTTACATTATTTAATTTGGTTTTAATCAATATTCCGAAAGATGATAGAATGTCTTCCACAGCAATATCTTGCAGATGCTGTACTGTCCCACCCAGCACTGAGCAATGAGCAGGACAGGTTGTGGGTGATCACTGAGCTGAGCTGAATGCCACATTTCAATGATTTTTCATGTATAGGGAAACCTACCACTCCAATGGGGCCATTCATATGGGACACAGAGGAAGGCTGGGTCCCATGGGCCATACAGTGTCAGTGTGCACCCACCTTGAATGGAGGTCCCCCTTGAGTGGGACCCGTGTGTGTGTAGAAAAACACAGTGGTGATCATGGTCAGTGCATGTGGGAGAGGGAGTGGGGTGATTTTTGGCCTTGTCAAAGGACATGGTCCAGCTGCCAGGGATGTCACAGCAGCATTCTGACACCTGTGCATTGTGCAAAGCCTGGGCTGCATGATGTTTGGCTGCTGGGATGTGGCTTCTGGAGTGTGTGATAGCTCAGTCTGGCTAAAACCTCTGCCTGCAGGATGCACAGAGGGGCCACCAGACAACTTCACAGTCTGTGATTTACAAGGGGCCAGCCTAAGATTACTTAATGCTCATTACTAAAACTCTGAGGGGCTCTGCTGAGATACTATTGCTTGTATTAGTGCTGGCTGCGCTCACCAAGGTTAGAAATCTGAGGAGGTGAAAGGCAAAACAGAGATGAAGGGACTCAGTTCAGGTTTTATATCCCATTAATGACCAAGTGAAGTGCAGAACCAGCTTCTCCTAACACCAGACTTGCACACACACTGAGACTTTGACCTTGCAACAGTGGCACTGGAACAGAAAACTAGCTTTTAATGAAGTTCATGTGATCAAGTAGGTTTCTTGAATGCGTTGGTAGTTTTCATTAACTTGTAAAGCAATTCTTCATTTGCTAGTCAAGGTTACCTGTGCCATGAAGAGGGTTGTTGTTGATATTCTCTTTGTTTTACAATACTGAAAGCTTTACATTTGCAGCTTTCTCATCCACACAGGCCTACTGTGCCAGCTCATTCAAAACAAGGCTGAGACCCAGCCTTCTGCCTTGGACAGGAGGGACTCTTCCAAAACAGAGAAAGCTACAGCTCCAGTTGCCAGTTGCAGCAGCAGTGCCTGCCAAAGGGGTTGGGAATGCAGCAGGGCATTTCAGACCCACAGGACCCACGTTATTCATGTTCTCCCTTCCCAAAACATGCAGCTGGGGAGGGAAAAAAAAAGAAAATAAAGTAAAAAATGGCATCCTTTAGAAGACATTTTTGACATAACTGACATAAAGGTCAATCCTGGACTTCGACTTCGTTCCATCACATGAATGTAAGCCAATGAATGGCACAGCAACACAAATACCAATCTATCTACCTCCTCTGCTTTTTGCATGTAGGCTCTCTTCCTCAGAGAACAATGGCGAAGGGATCCCAGAGTGGGTCAGCTCCATCCATCTGACACTCCAAATGTTTTGTGGGGTGGGCAAGCAATGCTATATGTCAGAGCAGCCGGCAAAAATGCTCTTGACTTTATTTTGTACCATGCAAGAGTACAGTGATCATGGCTGAAAGATTAGGCACTGCAGATCCCCCAACAAGAATTTTCCTGAAGAAAAATTGCTTTCTTTTGGCATTTGTTGTAGATCTCAAATGAACCAGTTATCAGAACAGAAAAAAATGTTCTGCTTGTTTTCAAATCACAAGTATTTTTACTTACCATTGACATCTCGTAGCTGTGAAAAAAAAAAAAAAGCAGTAAACATGACTGTGGGGCTTGCTCATTTTACCTTTCAGAGGTAAAACCTATACATATCTAAAATATTCCCAGATTCTTTTTCCAGTCACACTGAAAAGAGTGCAATTCACTTCAAATGTTGATGTAATTATAATTTTCTCACATTAAAGGGATTTATTTGCTTAGGTCTTTTTGAATCACTGTGTTGCATGTAATAGGAAGAATAAGCAGCATTAATTATTTATCTTATTACCATTTAACATGTAAATTGCAGCAGGGCATGAAGGACCTTATAATGCAAACATCAGCCCTTCAGAAATGCAAAGCATACAGTCAGCACGCTATTCCCAGCACAGGGATACTGAAGACCACTGGAGCAAGGGGGAGGGCTACGCAAGGAGGATGGGGACCCAGCAGTGTCCTGGCTGGCTCTTTCTTCTTCCCATGCCTTTGCACAATGGGAGCAAACACCTATGACCTGAATATCCCAGGGACAGATAGGAGGGAAAAGTGTTCCTATGGCTTTTTTCACTCAGCCAGCCTGCATAGATGGCCTTGATTTGGAAACATTAATCTCTCTTAGTATGTTTATAGGTGAGGAGATAAATCCAAGGTTTGGGTTTCAGGACAATTTGGGGAAGGGAGAGAAAATGCAGGTTATGATCGCATCTGGTTTTGCCCACTCTTTCAATAAATGAGGGGTATGAGTAGGAATAGCTGGTAAGAGCTGAGTTTCACTTAAAATAGCAGTAGGTCACACTCACACAATGCTTTTCAAACAGGGCAAGGTCTGCTGCTAGCTGTAAATGGGAAGAGCGCCATGTGGGAAGCAACTCAATTGACAGGCAAGGACCTGAGAGGTCACGTAATAGGGTTCAAAGTCTGTTTAACCATGCAAAGCCAAGCTGGGAAAGTGTCTAATAAAGCATCAGCTAGGTGAAGCACAGCTTTCTGCGTCAAATCACACTGTCAGGGCTAAATCGCTGGAAAAGCAAAGCCCTCTGCACAGCAGCTCTGCTGCTAATGGCTCTTATCTCTGCACTGCCCCCCGCCAACACACACATGGGCAGGCACATGCAGTCTTGCAGCCCCCCATCGCCCTCCTCCACATCCTCCCTTCCCCACCTCCCACAGGGAGGTGGGGAATGGTGAGAGCAGTCACAGGCAGCGGCAGCCAGGCTCCTGATAAGAAAACCTGGGGATTTATGTGGGTCTCGTAAACAGATCTCTGCTCCCTGGAGGGCTTGAATGTGTTTTGCTGGGTGCGTTTTGCCTAGTGCGTTTTGCCACCTGCCTGGGCAGGCTTGCAGCCTGCCCTTGCCTTACAGGCTATGCTGGAGGAAAATGCTTTGTACGGCTGCTAGCTGTGAGCAATGGAGGGACAGCAGAAGTCAGGGGTTGTGAAGCCCAGAGGGGACACTCTGACAAGCAGCTGGGATCATGAGAAGTCTCATCATCTGCTGTTTGGAGTGTCCTAGTGTATGGAGAAAGCAAAGCAAAAGATGTGCAGGAGGAGGACATCTAAACCCACATGATGGTGGTGCTCAAAGCCCCATGACATCAACAGTGGCTTGTACAAAGTGACAGGTCACAGTCCTCACCCGTCCTTGGGGACCCAAGGGTTTGCAGATGGGGTGCAGGTTGAGTGGAAATTCCTGGTGCCTGGGTCCCACCAGCCATCCTGGCTGGGAAGCCACAAGGTATTTTTCATTCACTGGAAGGGACTATTTAACAGATAATATACCTGAGGGACTCCAGGCTTGGGAGAACAGAAAGCATTTGTCTGAGCTTATTTCAGGGAAAATAATACATTTCCAGCATACTTAGGTATAAATGCAGACAGCTATAAAAGCACACAAACAAACCACGTGACAAGCGCAGTTCGAAGACATCTCATTTACTTAAAAGTAGAAACTGAGTTCATACAGACATGACAGTAAAAGCCAAGGGGATGGAGAACTTTAACAAGGGACATTTTAAACAATATTTAACCAAGTTTTTAAATACTTCAGCCAACTTTCAAACACAAGCTGAAGAAAAGGAAGAAAAAAATATCAATTCCTTTGAAAACTTCCATGAAACTTCCACTTTTATTCCTCGCTTGTGACACTTCACAACCATCTTGGATTAGCTCTTTGTTGAATCAACTGAGTCTTTCCTGTTAGACCAAAATTATGCGTCAGATGATAGGATTTATCCACCCCTTTGTTTTACAAAGCAGACTATTTGCCAAATGCTGATGTGTTTAGAAGGCTTAATTTTATTTCATTACCTTATTTTATTCAAATTTCATTTGGACTATAGAAATTCATTCTTTGGTCTTCTGCAGTTCAATATATGCTTCAGGGCCTGGCGCATGATTTATTTATTGCATGTATACACACTCCCAGCACTGGCTCGAGTGTTCCCCCATCTTTGCAACTTGAGCTGCTGCATTCACATCCCCCACTAAGCTGATAGAGACCAGAGCAAAGAGACCAGAGCAAGTGATGGTCTTCTGGGGACCACTCTCCAGCAGTGGCACCCTGGGGAAAGGAGAGACTCACCAGGAGGAGGTTTTCTGCCTTAAAAGCATCCGTCATTCAAGGAACCTCTTTTGTATCCTGCTTTGCTCTGCAATCTCGTAAGCTGCTTCTGGTCCTGCACAACTCCAGGATGTACAGTGTTGTGGGATGACTGCTTGCAGCCTCACTACAGCCCAGGACACCAGGCAGTTTTGATCCTCTGTAGCCTAAAGCAGAAACTCTAGTAACTGGCAAAACCCTTCTGGAGCACAAATTCCTTTATGAAGATTAAAGAATACATCTACATGCCCCACTGACTCCCCTGATTCCCCATCTCTTTTCGAATCTTGTCTGAAAACCTGTATTTTCTCCTTCATATGTACCTCTCATTTCTCACTCACTCAGGTAATATTTATGGTTCTGCTTTACAACTGCATTATTTAACTGTACTGAAATCTGCAATTGAAGTGTGCAAAGAAGATTATAGACAAAATAAGGCAGTATTATATATGTTAACCTAGGGAACTGTGTTAAAGATAAGCACATAAAATACAGCTCCAAATGTACTACACAGCCAACGCACTTGTGGCCGTCTTAGCTCTGGTGAGGAGTAACATCTCGGGCTCCTGAAGTACACATGGGCTGGGTGCAGCTCAGGGGAATGCAGAAACCTGGGACCAGGCTTGAGGGGTAACTCCACCTGTGACGTCTCTGCAGGTGAAAGGACCATTTTCTCGCTCTCCACCAGAAGGACACCTTTGGGATCAAATTCCCCATCCTACCTTACACCAAACTGATTACAGCAAAGCAGGAACAGTTTGCTAGACAGTTGAAAAGCAGCTGAATTAGGACTTCAGGAAGCACACAAAATAAAATATTTAATTAAGGAAAAAGTGGCTAACTATCTGGAAGCTCTGCTTTCCTTAGGGTTATATTTCTTGAATGTTCGTCTCAGGTAATAATTTGGGACCTGTGTCTATGAAACTTCCATAAGCATTAATTCTATACCAGGAGCCATATCCTTACACTTCAGCCTATAAGAGTGAATTTATAACCAAGCATCTGATATCTAGCAACAACTTTGAATAGATTCACATTAGATAATTAAATGGTTTCTTTCCTCATGATATCCAACAACTTCATGATTCTTTCAATGGACTGACCCTTAACATCAGCTTTTGAGGCACAAAAATGCTACCCCATTACACGGCCAGGGGAGCCAGCCAAGGAGAAACCAAAAGGAAAGACAGTGCTGGACCAGGATCTAGAGGCAGGACACAGCCCTAAGCTGCCATTTCTCCTACAGCTGACAAGATCTGCTGAGCTTGCAGAGGCTTGGGGGACACATCTGACCTGTGTGCATTAGCTAATTCAGCCGTTGTAACTTGGCACACCTCTGATGGCTTCGGTGGTGCTCTGTCAGCCTACACCCACCGGGGCTCTTGGACCTATGTCTAAAAAGTATATATTTCGTCTGCCTTTGATAGTTCTTGTAACAGAATACTGCAAAGTGCATTGCTGGAACCAAATCTGCCCCAGCAGGACACCAGAGTGGAAAACCTAAGATTTCTTTCTGTCTCTCTGATAACTACCTTCACTCACAAATGTGATAACATATACCAGCAAATACTTTCTGCGTACCTATGCATTTCTCTGAAGGACAAAAATATTTTGCAACTCATTTCTATTGCTACTATTCATTATGCTATTCAATTACATTAAGTGCACTAATTACTTATTTACAAAGGGTTGGTAACTCTGTACTTTATACCCAAACTATGTACTAAGCCTGGAGGCAACAAACACCTCTATGCATTCATCTTTTGCTGTTTTCGACAGCCCTTTCTTTCCCACAAGGCATGAGGTCAGCAGAGTTTTAGAGGGAAAGTATGACTTCTGGCTGACGGTGATCCCAGACCTGGGTGAGCCTGGGAGTTCTGGTGGTTTCATGCCCTAGTGTCCCTGCGGTCGTACTTTTCTGCTGGTAATGCCTCACCTGTGTTCCCGGCAATGGTTTGTGCAGACTGTGGGATGTGACCTCCTCAAGATGTCCGCAGAGGACAGGAGGCTATGAGAGATGTTGTGTGCCAGGGACACCACTGGGAGATGGCAGCCTCGTGGCACCAGCCCTGGCACGCTGGAAACCCCACCAGTCCCAAGAGCTCCCCAATGGCCTCATCCATTCCTCCTGTTTCTGTTCCCTTAAGGCTTCCCTCAAGGTTCCTTTTGGCTCTATCCAAGTAAGGTACGCTGTTTTTGAGGTGAAATGTCCAAAATTGGACCCAGATAGTTCAAGGAACTATTTTCTGTGTAAAGCACAAGATGCGTATCATGTACCTTGCCTCCTTACAGTGCTGTTATTGTACTGCAGGCAAGTGGCTCATCATTTAACACTATGTCTGTGTACTACTCTCCATTTCCATTGAAAGTCATATTTAGCCCCACTGTTGTTCTCCAGCTAGTGTATTTCTTATGTGTATACCTTAGATTCATCCCTATTGAGTTATATGGCTTTTTTTTCCAGTCCATATGTCTAATTTGTCGACATTATGCGAAAGCATAATCCAGAATTTCAACTCCCTTGCAGCAACACTGATAAGCATGATCACTACTCCAATATTCAGGTAATCACTGTGTTACTGAATAGTCCCAGTGTTCAGAGCTGCTGAACAGGTAGCTTGACAGATGTAAGGCTGCTGTCGCTCTGTTCTCAGATCCACTCAGCAGCAAGGCTGAACATGTATTCCCAATGGGCACAGAACAGTCATCTAAATTGGAAGCATCCAGATGGCCTGATCGTGGTCCTCCTCTTCTACCGGTAAGTGGCCTTACATGTGCAGTCTCTGCAGTAGCTGCTCCTGGATTGCCGGGCCCCGGCTACCTCAGAAGCCACAGTCCCTCTCCAGCTCCTGGTATTCAGAGCCACACACACACACACTCTGATCTCCCCAGGTGCCTGAATCCCATCCAGGTAAGTGACCCCTTGACCATGGTCTGACGCTCACAAGGAGGTGCAGCTCCCACTCACACCCCACGCATGCACATGCATGCATAACAGTCAATCACCTGGGAAAAGTGCACTCACTGTTCCTGTTCACATACACTTGGCCCCTTTCATCCCTTCTTCTCTTTTTCCCCACAATTGTTTCTTTCCAATCCATGTTGGTCCATCCCTTTCTATACCTGTGGTCTTTCACTAATCACGAGTCTTGCACATTCCTACCGGTGCCACAGCTGCCCTACAAACATCCCATAACGTGTTGTACAGCCCTCACATGCTCTTCCACAGTACCCCATTACCTCCAGGCAGCAAGGAAAAGGCTGTCAAGTGCTCCAGGGAGCCTCTCTCACCTACCCACGGGTCTCACCCTGCACCCTGGCCCCACTGCTTGCAAGATGCTTGACTATCTTTCCATCACTCCATAGCAGACCACAGTTTCGCTTGCCAAAGACCACTACTATGTGACATAGCAACTACCATATACTGAGACACAGAGACACACCTGTGAAAGGAAAATGAGCCAGATACATTCCTCAGATCAAACTATGAG
Organism: Nestor notabilis; assembly: GCF_000696875.1. Lineage (NCBI taxonomy): Eukaryota > Metazoa > Chordata > Aves > Psittaciformes > Psittacidae > Nestor > Nestor notabilis. Next base: position 29,187 of record NW_009928634.1, read on the forward strand.
CCCTGACCTGCCTAAAGCACTGCAATTTCTGCCTTTACCCCATGATGAACAAAATCTGCTCTTCAGCTCCTGCCATGGGGACTGAAGCCTCACTGAAGCCATGCACATCCCCAGGGATAGCCAAATAGAGGGCAGACATTCCAACAGCAAGGGTCCCTTGTCTGTTTCTGGCAGTCCGTGTGAGGCACAGGCATGACATCTAACCGCAAGCTGAGATTTATGCTGGCTGCTCTGTGGCTGCCAGCCCAGGAAACTCACTGTTTCTGTCCTGGGGAGAGCCCCTGTGTTCGAGCAATGCCACAATGAGGGCATGGATGCATACGTGCCAACACACACGCAGAGGGAGCTGGTGGTGTGCCACAAAGCCTTCCTGGGTACCACACTCAGGCACCCAGGGGTAAGTGGGGAGGTGGACACTTGCTACTGCATCCCAGTATGGACTTAGCAGCCCTTTGGTGGAAAACAGCTTGTTGTTCATTTACTCTTAAACCGCCCTTAAACCACGCTGTGTTAATACATAAACATTTAATTACAAACTTTAAACAGATAGGAGAGTTTCTTCTTTTGAAGATGTAGGAAAGAAAGAAAGGAAAAATGTGTTTAACATTGAGCTAGTAAAATATGAAAGGTCTCTCTGTTTCACCCTCATTTCTGGCCTTTCTCCAGAGCGCATGACCTTAGTAGCACATGGGAGCTCCTACAGTTAATCTCTTCCAAGGGGGTCCAACCTTTCCTTTGATACATATGTGCCTTTTTCCTCCTCACACTGACGTGCTCCTAAGATAGTCCTGCCACCATCTAATCAAAGTAAGTATTGTTCAGTTCCTCAGAGATGCAAACACAGTTTTGTGATGCCAAGTGTTGTCTCCTGGACTTGGTCACTTACTCATCTACTCCCGTAGGTAAAGAATCAGGCAACTCCCGGCCCCCAGAGCATTCACCTCTCAGCTTGAGACATCTCTCTCCACTTGCACATTAAATTTGAAACTAGTCCATATGTCCGCAAATGCCCTCAAACATCAATATCCATATGGGATAGACATGTAGAGCACAATGCTGGCTTGCAGCCGGCCACCACTTCAGTCAGCCACTCAGCAGTGTGAGCTTACCCTCCCACAGCAGCTTTCCTCGGGCCAAAGCAAGGCAAGAGAATGAATGAACATTTGTGCCTCCATAGCATAAATATTCACAGAGCTTAAAGAGCTGGAAAGCCCCCTTTTTGCTGGAGCAGTGGGTAAAATTTGGAGGGCAGCGCAGAAAGTGCCAGAGAGGAAAAGCTAGTGGCAGCAGAAAGCCCATCCTCATGCATGTGATGAGAGTACTAGCTGCAGTTTTCACATCTCCGTAAGTATTGCTCTAAACAGAAAGGCAGTTTATTTCCACAAGCATAGGCTGTTTTGATGTTATTACCCAGCGTGTGGTAGGTGAACCGAGAGTACAGATCATCTTGTGACATGTCTGTAAAGTTCCCTAAAACAATAACACATGTTATTGGAAGAGTAGAAGTGAGAATACAGAAAATAAGCGCATGAAGAGTGACACTAAGCACCACAGAAATGTTAAGGCATTCTAGCAATGCTAATGCTAATTTTAACATAAATCTACTGAAACTGCCATTATTTCATTATGTGGTTTTGTGCTGTGAGGAGGATTTGATTGGTGAAAATATTACTTTGAGATGTATTTAAACCCTGTGTGCAGAGCGAAGCAAATTAAGACCGATCCAAAGGGCAATACATTTAAATGAGAATACAACTTCGCCAGGATGCATCCATGCATAACAAAGTGAACAGCACCAGCTATCAAAATCCTTCAAACTGCGTACATTTTATTTTCTGGAAATAAATCCATGCAAATGGACAAAATGGCATACACCTAAACGCAACATATAACCAGCTTAGTTATAAAAATAAACATCAGCAGAATTCTAATTCATACACTATGCTACCGAAAATGCTAATTTGAGAAATGTCTGATACCAGATTACAACATATTTAAAAGGTCTTTGCTTCAACATGCGCTGGAGAGGTGTGGAAAATTCAGAGCAAACTGACAACATGTTTGATTTATTTTTCAGAAATATCTGGAGCTCTGTCAACTTATCACAATTAATTCCGAACACAAAAAGAGCTTAATATGGTGTGCGAGGAAAGAATTGGATGCCATCTCTGACTACCTTCTGACAGGAGAGAGAGAGACACTATTTCATACAGCCATTTGAGGTATTCCAGTTTCATTCCTCAGTTGTGACGGGGAAACACAGAAAAAGCATCTTGGGGTGGTGGGCTGGCTTGTTTTATACAACAAGCACAGTGCAAAAGAAATTAGAAATATTTTTGCCTTCTCATCATCAACAGTGACAGCTTAAGGAAAACAGGAGCAACTCCTCCAAAAGCTCTGTGCACCATTACTCCATCATGCCAGCAGGCTCACGCACGTACAGATACAGAGCTCACTTATGCTGCACGGAACACTCTTGCATTCTTGAATAATTTAGACAAAAAATGTAGACATGCTGGGCCTTTCACTGTAATTATTCAATACTGATGTTATCCTTTCCAGAAATCTCAGAAATGTTGGCAATGTACACTGGGAGTTTGGGTGAGACAGGAATATCTAAATAAAGGAACTGGCCCAAAGAAGTTCCTTATACTTGCATTACACAAATTGCCTGCATCCTTTGTGGGCAGAGGACATCCTGGATATGTACAATAAAGCAGTCAATACATTTAGCTGGCTTAACTGGCACTCAGATAGAAAATCACTGCAGACCTTGACAGTATAACGGAGGTCATTAAGAAATAGAAGAAACAGAAAGAAAACTCTTTTCCAGCATGTTCACCATAAACCAGCACTTCCCTGAGCAGGCAGGTAGGTCAGCCTTTTCTGCTCTCATTCTGCACCAGGGGAAACACACCACTAGAGCAGAGTTTCTGGCTTGCTGGTGCTCTGGGATTTATCTTAGGACAAGAAAGTCAGCAAGGAAGTTCAAGTTGAAGAGAGGCTACTGTCTCTAGTACTCTAGTACGCTAATGTTACAGACTGCTTTTTGTACAGTGCCACTGCTGTGGGGAGAATTGCTATTGATCATCTCCATCCTCACATGCAAAAATCCATATTATTATTTTGTTGGGTGTCTCCAGGGAGGGAAGTGGCATCAGGAGCAGATGGTAAGGGGGTAGCAGCTTTCTGAAAATCAAAGGTGGCAGTTTTGCATGACTAAAATTCTTAGAGAGATTTCTAGCCTGCACCTCTCCCACAAATGCAAATTATTGCCATCGCTGGGCTGGCATCTCTGTGGGTAAAGCAAACCCGGAGAGTTGCGAGTGACAGCACCTGGCCTCTGCATGTATGGGGGCAAGCAAAGCAAGGCTGTGGCCTTGGCCAGCTCTCTGCACTGAAAGAAAAGTCCTCCCCTTTGGGCAATTGAGCACAACTAGCCCAAGTCTCTCAGATTTCCTCTAGTGGAAGAGATTACCGGCAGGCCCTGCTGCTCACAAGTGCTGGGCAGCATAAGTAGAGGGACTCAGACAAAGGGTGCATCCACTGGGGTGTCCCCATATGCATTCATCCCCCACAGTGCCCACTCCTGCACACATCTTGTTGAGAACTGCATACACTTAGGATCAACTCTGTTAGCGACAAAGCAGCACGAGGGCCCGAAATGTTTCCTTTCCATTTAAGGGCACTAATAAATTCAGATGGTCAGTTGGTCACCAGCTGTGCTGGTGCTGAGCACCTCGATGAGGATGCTCCAAACCCACTCTCCACACTCTCCTCTCTGCACTGCCTTGGGGGTCCCCTGCCTCCCCAGCCAAACTCCATCCAGGTTTGCCCCTGCTGTGGGATGGTTCCTGCCCCCCTGCACAGACAACACCAGCTCCCACCAGCTCAGAGGGCACCTTCCTCCACCCCACCAGCCCCATCCTTGTCCATGCCCTGGGCACTGCATCACCTGCAAAGCCACCCTCTGTTCCTTCAGCTGGGAAGCACTGGACACAGAGATGTCATCATCCCCCCTTTCCCCTCCTCTTTACACTCACAGATAGCTGAATCCCATATGTTTGTTTCCAAAAAATGACTTTGGAAACACAGTCCTGACAATACGCCCCTCAGCA
>NW_009928634.1:33335-121358 GCF_000696875.1 Nestor notabilis
GCGCGTTCCCTTTGCTGCCTGCCTGTTTATGTACCCTCCATCTTCACAAAATATGGAACTATGACTGCGCCGCTGATGTCTGTCAAGATTATGTGATTACACTAACCTCCTTAATATGTATTTCTTTGCATAACAGCTAAGCAGACAGTTCACACTCCAGCAAGCTTTCAGCAGAGATGAGGATCTTAACATCAATGCAGATTAAACACGGAGCACCATGGAAAAACATCTTGTAATTGGTGCAACTCAACCAGTTTCAACAGAAATTATCTCTAGCCTGTAAGATACAGAGACGCTGTGAAATGAGTTAGCTGAGACAAGAGAGGAGAGGCACAAAAAGAGCAAGGAACAAACATCAGCTCAGAGTAAACTAGGCAGGAGAGCTGAGACAGAGTACAGATGTGTTTTCAAGGGCACGGAGCAAGCTCCAGCAGTAGTCCTTGCCTTTTCCCACAATAAGCTGTCATCTGCAGGGGGAAAAAAAACCCACCACAACAAAGCAGGCATGAATGTGCAGCTCTTATTCAATGCCAAAGCTGGTTATCAGCATCGAGACCCCATGTCCCACGGAGTACTTGTAGATTTACCGTCGGCTTTTGCAGATAGGTTCATTGTCCCATTATCTCAGCAAAGACTGCCAGAGGTTTGGGGGCTTTATGGCATTGACTATGAAAATAAAATAAAGGCCCTGGGACTGAAAATATTAACCCTTTATGAGCCAGAAGGACTACTTTGTGTTTCTGTGTAGGCTGTAGTGCAGAAGGAAAACTATGTGATCCATGACAGGGATTAATTTATGTAAATGCAGCTAAAGGTCTAAGCCTGGGACATGACGGGAGCTGCTGCTTCACACCAGGAATGGTGAGATATGGCAGTTGTGCCACGAGCAGGATCGATGCTGTGAACATCAAGGGCCTGCTGCAGACACAGCTTTCCCACCTTCTGGGCATGGTGGTTCCTGTGGCTGAAACCACCAGAGGTATTAAATGAGAGATAAGGTATTAGGTGCCACAATATCTGTGAGAAAGACCCAGGGCTTCAGAACAGACCCATCACCTTCTCTGCTGCTCCCCTCACCCAGGAGTACAGAGGGAGCCAGCAGCAGGCTGAAGCCCAGACGCCTGGTCCTTGTACGGTACCATGCGGTCCCTAAGCCCCTGAGCCCCTGAGCCAGCTTCACTTCTCCAGGGATGCTCCTACTACACCTCCACCTCACAGTGAGGGGGAGATGCTGAAATAGCAGCAGGGGACCACTCATGGAAGGGATGAGATGCAGACAGAAATACCCCAGCACTATCTTCAGAATGAAAAACAGAGTTTACTTACACTTGGAAGGAGCATTTGCATGCAATATAGCAGCAGAGAGGAGAGAACATTGAAATAGTTTCTTCCAACAAGTTTCTTCCCTTCCCAAGCCCAACAAGTAAACCCCAGGCTATTGGCAGCCTCTGAAACATTAAAACATCCACAGAGGCTTTTCCTTCACAAGTATTAATTTGAATAAAATACTTAGAACACATCCTAATAAAAAGGTGTATATTAAAAGGCAATGGAGAACATCACATGGCACGGATGTCTGCAAATGGTGCCATCTCAGTGACCTTCTCAGGAGCATATGTACCAAAGTTGAAGGAGAGTTGTAAAAATAGGCTATTTCTAGAAACATTCCTTTATCTCCATATTCTTTCCTAGGAAAAGAAATACAATTTAAAAGGAAAGCTTGAAGAAGTCTACCATCATTTATCAAGGAAGTTGTCTTTAATGTGTACATTTGCATTTCATTTCAGTATTTTCATAGTACTACCTGCCAAACTACTTTGATAATACAAGGAGGAATGACAGCTCTCTAAAAATGCCTCCCTCGGTAACATCTGGGCACTGGAAAACAACGGTATAATGAAAATGCAGGAGAAAAAGTGATTTTCCTATTGATCTGAAGTTACTGATATGCTATACAGGGCTACAGCTTTGCAGGTGCCTGAAGTCACACATGGCATGTGACATAGCAGCTCTACCTTTGCAAGAGTCTGATACTTAATCAATTGGGAAAATGTTATCCGTCAGCCACAGGAAATGAATGTAAAATTGCTATGGAGCACTCCATGCTACACATAAAACCTTGCTACTAAGCAAAGCAAAAATGCCTAGTAGAAGAAAATGAGAAAGTGGGTGAAGCAGGAGAATGACATCTGCAGGAATTCAAAGCAATGAATTCCCCACCAGGGAAGGTGGGGTGGAAGATGTATGTTAGCTAACTGCTTAAAGAAGCTTGTGGAAGAAGGATTGTTTGGGCAACAGTGAAGGGGCTGTGGTTACATGGGGGACCTGCAGCAACTCTGACCCATGCCAAGCCATTGGACAGGGTTTAAACGCTTCCAGTTCTCACCAAGAAAATCTGGTGCAGTGATCTTTTTGGTGACCATCTCCATGAAAGCAAAAAACTGTCTGTGCTGCCCATGCAGTGAAAGGTTTACAACGCATTTACAGACCTATTCTGCTCTGAGGAAGGAAAACACTGCGCAAAAAGGCTGACTTGCTAAAACAATCATCATCAGTGGCGCAGCCTGCGATAAATTCAGGCAAGTGGAGTCCAACCACTCCTGACTCGGGTGAGCAAGCCATTTTCCTCTTTTTTCTTCAATTTTCTAAGGAGAGACATTTACCAGCAGGTCCCAGCTCCCTGCAAGGCAGCCTGCAGGCAAGGGGAGCAGCCGTGGCTGCCCGGCAGTGCCACAGTCAGTGCAGATCCCCCGGGATTACCCGCCAGCCTGTTCACAGTTTGATCCCACTTAGCACAAGCAAATATCAAAATATTTTGTTTCTAAACAGAAGACTGAGACTGTTATGCAAATCTTTCTTATCCTAATGCACAGGCAAATGGTTGAATTAGAGCAATAGGATTAGATGCTAATTTGTCAATATGATAGTTCAATTTAGAATATATTAAAAAAGGAAAAAAGCTGACATTGGAGTTTCTGGTCTACCAGTCAAACATTTCAAGGGATGACGTCTTCTCTTTCTGCAGAAAATTCCCCTAGAGGTGGGTAATGGACTAATTAAGGCAATTAAGGGCGAAGGCATCAGGGGCTTCCCTCCAAATCACAGTGAGAAAGTCGCTAAGGCACTGAGCGCTCTGCTACCCTGAGCCCACATTGCCTGCAGCATGGGGGAGGGGGGTACACTCTGGCTTTCTCTCCCTGCTAGGACCTATTTTTCCCCATCTGGGCAGACCGAGTTGTCACCTTGCCTGTGCCCGGCTGTCTTGCAAGTAGTTGCCCAGCCTCGGGCACTGCACTGTGCTAGAGGACTGCCATGCAGACCTTACCCTCACTGCCGTGCAGAGCGTATCTACGGCACTTACACCAAGGCCACAGTCCGCATTCCCAGTGAGCAGCCCCCTCTCACTCTTCTAGCCCTACAGAGGAGACAGCAACATTTCCCCGTGGCGTTACAATCCCAGAACCATAAACCCCACGCTTCTCCCCATCCCACCATGTTGTCCTTTCCCTTTCTATTGTCTCTGGCTGCAGAGCAAACCCAGCCTGCTGTTTCACCTTCAGCAAAGAAAGATCAGTGGAAATGCCTGATTGCTTAAAGTACAGTACAAGTAGCACTAGGCTCTGATATAGCAATTCCTGTCTGAGACAATTTAGCTTTTGATCTCTGGATGCAGTTAATTGCTAGCTACGCAGACGTTTGTGGAGGAGAAAACAATCACAAGCAATTTTAGAAGTGAGATGCTTGATGCTTAATCTTGCACCTGTCCTAAGAAATGAAATGGGCTTTTCTTAGTCTGGATCATGTTGCACAGAGCTGCAGATCAACCAAGGCAAAACATTTCAAATGTCAAATAGATGCAAATCCACTGCTCCCTCTCATGATAAAAAGAGAAAATCACCAGGATAAAAACAATAAGCTGTTGCAACCAATATACCCTCATTAACAGCATTCTTGGTGTCTTGAAAATAAGGCAATACATCATATACAGAATAACTGGAAAAAGCAGCTACATTCATTGTTCATTTTGTTCTTTTTTTTTCTTTCTTACTTCATGTGGGTAATACAAGGAATTGTATTACAAAACAAGGACAAAGCAGAGAGCCAAGCCTCACTTCTCCAGGGAGAAAAGCAATGCTATTTTCAGATAAGGAAGGGAGGAAGATAAGAGAGGACACCCTGGAGTGCACCTAACCTAGGTTCAAGTCCCAGCATGTAAAACAAATGCTGGCAAAAAAAACCCTGTTTAGGTATGTCTCACACTCCCTCTCAACCATAGCTGATACCGACCACCAATTTGCTTCTATATTCCTGAGTATAATAATGACTCATCTAAAACCCTTGAAAGCCTGATAATTTGGGATTGCCTTAAGAAATGTCACACCACGGTCTGGTTTAGCCCACAGACTGCAGCCAGGTCAGGCTGGCACTGAGGGCTTCAGATTGCTATATAGAACAGGGCAAGCACCTCTCCCTCACTCACATGCTGCCCCCAGTTTAGGACCTCGCTGCCCTGGAGGGTGTAGCCATGCAGCCCATTTGATTTTCCCCCTGCACTCATACTCCTTTGGTTTACTTACCCCCTCCCTGCACCCGCTGGCACTCTGGCATCCCCAATGCACGGGAGCAACAGTGCAGTTCTCCGTTGCGTGAAATAACACCTCACTGTCTCTGCTTTAATCTGATAACCAGCTTGCGCGCTGAGCAGCGCTTGGATGCTTTTAACAAACTCTCCACAATGACTCAAGCTGTCTTTCATTTTTTCCTGAGCTAAGGGATCATAATTTTGTGTATGTAGTCACTTTTCCCCTGGCAGCCCCAACAAAGAATTTCATTTTAGTGCAATGAGCTATTTCAGCATCTTTCCAGAGTCAGCACTAGCTTTGGTTATCCTGAATAACACTTAATCACTTGTAAACAACATTGTCACTATTTGCTTGTACCACCTTCTCCAAGCCACTAAGGAAGATGCTGAATATCAGGCCCAGGGCTGGCCGTCTGTAGGACCTCCTCCTTATGTACAGGCTAACTCTTTCTTCCAGTCTTCTCAGTTCAGGGGTTGAGCCCACAGGTAACCTCTCCTGGGTTAACCCAGAAGGTAACCTCTCCTGTTCCATAATAAATGTTATTTGGTAGGAGCCTTTCGTGCTTTCTTAAGACCGTGTTGAAAGCTACAAAGCCCGGATAAGCACAGTGTGTATGCTCATGAAGTCCTTGCAAGAGTTCTTGTGGCTGTCAGGCTTGATCTTCCTCTCAACACTCATGTTTCTTCTCAAACCTCCAGCGAAATCTATGAAATGAAAGCCTTGACTGACTGCTAATGTCCAGGATCACTCCTGCAACTCTGTTCAAAGCCTGGCATCACATTCCCACTTCCATCCCTCTAAACCCAGAGCTGACTGTAGTGCCAGATTACACACAGTTAGTAATTCAGAAATTTCTTATTTGTGGTGTGTGTTTTTTCAGGACTCCTGGGTAAACACCATCTGGTGCTGAGAATTTGTTAATGTTTAGTTTATCAATTTGTTCTAACATGCCTTTTCCCAACACCTCCATTTGAGGTGGTTCCTCAGACTTCCTCCCATTCACAGCATCTCCACCGTAGTGAATGCCAGTGCAAAGAATCTGCTCAGTTTTTCTGCAGTGTGCTTGCTGTCTGCCAGCAGATCTTTTCACACAGGAGTCATTCATGGGCCCTACCAGCTCCTGATCACCTCTATTGACTGTGGCCTAATGTTGCACAACCAAACTGATCACATTAATATTTATACATCAAAACAGATTTTAAATGCGTTTATACTTAAAATACCCACTGCTGAGTTTACTATGAAAATCTCAGATGGAGTACACCAAATGTGATCTCAGTACACATCTAAACACAGATGTGTATTCTTTTGAGTATTTCCCAAACAGAAGCAATTTTTATCTCAGTGATCTACCAAAACTTACTGATTACCAGCCCACAAGCACATTGTGTAGCCTCCAGTCACATCAAGTGTTCGCTATTAACAGAGATGAATATAGCCTGGAACAGCACCTTTCTTTGTGTTAAATGTTCCATTCAATCCCTGAAAGTACTCAACAGGAGAAAGAGAAACTAAATACAAGATGACCCTTGCCTAGCCAGTCACAGTGCTTTTGAAGCCCCTGTTTATGTGAAGAGTTGTTAAGAAGATTTATGTGAGGTTTCTCATGAAAATTCATAACTAGTGTTTCAATAGCAGAAGGTAAAATATTTATTAAAAACAGCCGATTGAAGAGAAAAGCTCATCCCTGTGATCAGTTGGTCATACATAAAATAAACAATAAAGATGACTGCCTACTTTTTACTTACAGTCCCAACTTAAGCCCTTAGAAAAAGAGAACATGGACATAAGGGGCAGCAGTTTCTGCAGCACTGAAAAAGAAGAGAACGGCTTTGGTGCAAATGAGAGGGAGATGAGAAGAATGATTTATAAGTTCCATGATTAATCTTTCACTTTATGTGCGAACAGTCTTAGGCATTTGATTAAATATCCAAGGTAGAAGAACAACATCTAATAATGTAAAATCTTGTTTTGCAGCTGCTTCCAAGATCTAGCTCTTTCTTCTGTGAAAGTGATTTGAATTTCAGATTATTGAGGTTTTGATTTTTTTTTTATTTTTTTCCCCCTAAATTAAAGCTGATGCCTTTGGAATAAATTTAAGCATAGAGGTGTGGAAAGGACAGGAAGAGCCCTATTTACTAACTAGCATAGTTTCTTCGTCTTCTCCTCCTCTTCTCCTGGTCATGAAAGTAAGGAAAGCAATCGTAACAATGAGGAACATGCTTTAGGTTCTGGGGCAAAAGATCATAGCAGGCAAATTAATTGGGATGCTGTTTAGAGCTGAAATATATCACTGTATATTCATCAGCACTGGGCATGACAACACATAATGAACATTACTCACATAGATGTGGTTAGGATAATAAACCAGCAACCCATGTCTGGGAACATAAAGCAACCCTTGTAAGTTCATCTGTCAGACTTCTCTGGTACTTGAGGCAAGGGGACGGGGGGAGGAGCCTGAGAGAACTTGAAATAGCATAGTTTCATGTGGGAAGATGGTACCATCACACAGCTCTGAACAATGGAGACAGATATTTAAAATTCTTTTTCATTAAAGAACATTTTTAGATGCTTGGCTAGTGCCTTTTTCCTCTCTGTTTTCTGGGTATCATTTTAATGAATATGTATATTCTGGAATATTTTATTTATATACTTTCATTCCTTCTTTATCATAATCCTACCTTGTTACTAAGTGACGGGGCTGTGCTGTTGCTACGTATTCTTCCTCAATAACCCTGCTCATTTGGGGCTGCCATTCTTCTCCCTCTACAAACAGGGCTCAGCCAAAAGCTCTGAGAAACAGCTGGCTTTGTTTCAAGGCCCCAGGTTTCACTTGTGTTGGTAATTGCATGAGCTATGCTGAGTTCACAGATGTGTGGGCCTATGAAACTGTCTTGCTATTGCTATACCGCAAGACGCAGCCCCCCAGACCTCCACCCTACAAAAGGCAAACAAACCAAACGGAGGAACTGAGTGATCTGCCAGCTTTGGTGGGACAGTTCACCCAACAAGGAGGCTCCTCCCTCAGCACATCCATCTGCAGACACACAGCTCTATCACGGGACTATATTTAAATCCAGGCATCCCACCAGGGTCCACCTGAGGTCTCACAGAGGGACAGCCCACACAGACAAACAATTTAGAGAAGCAAAGAGATAACTCATTCAAAAATAACCCGATTGCAGATACATGTTGTGCTGGAAAAACAGGTTAGTGTGTATTGATAGGAGTGTTTGTCCTATGAATAGGTGTACCACCGCTCCCACCTCTCTGCCCAGGGAAAGATAACATCACTTATTGGGACCACCTCAGGGGCACCCTTTGATGCTCCAGGGATATGAGGCTTACAAAGCACAGTCAAAGCAGAGGTGGAGGGTGCCAGTTCAGCTGCAACCCTAGCCCTGGGCACTGGTGCACTGGTGAGGTGTTGCAAGCTAGTTCCACCAGGGTCACTATCTCCTCTGGCCCACATCCCTTGTGGGGTGCTGACAGGGCAAGGGGAGCCACTGGCCCTGGATGAGGATCAGGGCTGGGTCTGCAGTGGGTGCTTCCAATGCTGTGGACCAGCCATTGTGGCAGTGGGAGGAGAGGGGATCTGCTCTGCACAACACAGCCTTGCCCAAGAACCAGCCTGTCCTCTGGAGCTGCAGGGCTCTCTGCAAAGGAAGTAGAACTTCAGAGAAATGTGCGTTTTAAGGCTGGAGAGACCATCTTTATCATCTAGTGTGATCTTCCAAATACCCCGGGAGTAGTATCTCACCCAGTAATTCCCGCGCCAGATTTATTTGGATGTTTTCAAATGATGTTGACCTTCATAGTGTGCTGCAATTCGCATACGACAAGCAAATTACAGCTCCATGTTTATAAAAGCTTACCCTGTAGTATCAATCAATTTATTTTTCACTAATACATTCACACTTCCTTCTCATATATCCCAGATTCTAATTAATGACAACTGATGGTTTCGTTTAAAATACAAGAAATACCCTGTGTGTTATGCAACTACAACAGAAAAAAACACCCATTTGTTTACTCTCTCTCTGCAATTTATAAAGCAGATGATCTGGCTTTTTACAACTGCTTTAAGAACATAGCTCTGTCAGCCAGGCTCCTGATCAAAGCCAATTTTTCCAGCTGATTTGCAGACCCCTAAAATGGGTGTTCCTAATCCTGTTGTAAATATGAACATGACAGATACCGTCCTGGTGGATAACTCTCCGGCAATGACATCCATTGCAGCTGTGAGAGGCAAGCTGGACCAAGGCTCATCTCCCTCTTCCCACAGCATAATCCCAGGTTTTCACAAACAATAAACTGTTTTGTATCCTAGCCCAACTGTCAGCTCACTAAAACATCAGACCTCGTTTTTCCTATGCTCTCTTGACTTCCTGTTATTTTTCCATGTCTGATAAAGTCTGGTTCATGGCTACTCACCCCTTCTCTACCCTGTCCTATTCCCCAGTTCCCCGACCAAGAACCACCATGTGGGAGCTTTCAGGCCCTAATTTCTCTAGTTTAGCGTGGATAGCAATTAATTTTAGCAGGAAAAATGGGGAGCTAAAATTCACTGATGCAGACAGAGATTTCCAGTGTGGAAACAATGAACTTGCCTTCTTCCCCTTGAAGTCCGATTCATGGCATGTTTAATTTAAAACAAATATATCTCCTGCTGAGTGGCTAGTCTGCTTGAAATTTGGACTGAAGTGGTGTCAAGCTGCTCAGTGGTAATAAGTGGCACATTGGCCTCAGCTTCCTCTCAAAAGGTATTTATTTTTGGTCTGAGAACTTTGAAATTAATTTGGCTGCTGGTCCAAAGAGATCTCACTCATGTAAAGGTTTTTGTGCTTGAAAAACGTGTCCAATATAGTTATTTATGAATGAAGCAGCAATGGAGCATAGTCAGTATCACACTTTACACTGTGCAGCCTTTTGCTTTCCTTTCAAGCTGGAGAATGATTCAGTTTTTGTTAGTTCTCCTCTCAAACACACCCTGTATTCTATTTCTTCACTAAGACATAACACACTGAGTTAAGCTGGCATGTTTTTTTGAGAAAGGCACTGATTATGGCCCAGGATAAAGCAACAATCTTACAGCATTTTCTAGAAAAGAAGAAAAAGCCTAATGAGCTATTTCAATCTTGACAATATATATATGACCTGTTTATCTCATATTCGCGAGGCTTTCCCACCAGGCTCATTATGGAGGTATAATAACACCCATCAAGAATAATACCAGCAAGTATATAGAGTGGTCAATTCAGATGTAATACTCAGCTCTACAGAGATGCCTCAAACTGCCAAGAAAATTACAATTACGTTTTGACAGAAGAATTTGCGGGTAATAGTTAATAAAAAAAATACAAAAATCACAGACTAAACCTTAATATCTTTAACAATGACAAAACGACAGTTTAAAGTGACCTAATGGTACAAATATTTAATTAGGCTTAATAAAATGTACAGTCAAGACCAATACCAATAACTAATTCCAGGGACTGGCTTATTTTTTGTGTGCTTTAAAACCATTTTGCTTGGTCGCCAGGGGGGGAAATAAAAACAACAAAAAAGTGTTTTACAGCTCATTGATGAAAAGAAGTTGGAGCTGGCTGCCTCTTTTCAGGAAAGACACGCTGCCAGGTTGGTACACAAGACACCATTTTGAGGAGTTTAAATGTTTCTTTTCCTGAGGAATAGTAAAATCACCTGAACAAATATAGTTACTTTCCAAGAGGCAGCACTTTAAGCCACACATATAGGGAAGCAGAACACCTTTTTTCCAATTGCCATTACCAGCAGCCCTGCCCAATCCTGCTTTGCAGTCTAACTTGGAAACTTTTCACAGGGCACCAGCCTTTGATGCCTTTTTTCCTGGAGCATCCCATTGAACTATAATGGAAATAATGGTATGTTTGTGCCAGCCACCACAAATGACTCCAGCTGTTGCAGAATGGGTGTTAGCAGGGAAAATGAGGCCTCAGCTGTAAGTGAGAGAGGGGAGGGATCCCGCATTGCCACAGCCCAGGCTGGGGTCTGGCCCCTGAGGGATGAGATAGGTGCCACTGATCAATGCCGGTGGGTCAGAGGACAGCCAGAGCTGGCCCTGTGCTGGCATCGCATCTCCATCTCTGCCTGAAGGTGGTGAACATTGTTCACCCATCTCTTGTGACGCTTTTGGAGCCGTGTTTGGATTGGGTAACCTGAGAGTAAGAGCTCGCAAACCCCAATACAGCTCTGACCAAACTGCACTGAGATTTCTTCTGATTGGGCTGGAGCATAAGTACTGCGCATGCTCCTGAGCCAGGCATCAGAGGGTGAGCAGCCTGGTTGGAGGCTCACCAACAGGGAGACACAGGGTAGGTGCAAACAGTCTGTGCTGGCTGTTTTTTGCCTGGCAGGGCTAATGACTCGCTTTGCTCCCATAACTTCCATCTTGAGAAGTTCGATTCATCACAGGGGTCGCCCAAGGGAGGGGGACTGCTGCAAGGAGCTGGAGCATTACTGGAGCAGAGCAAAGTGCTATGAGCATGCGAAGAGATGGCAGCAACTGATGAGAAGAGCTGATTGCTTTAACAGAACACACAGCGTGAAAGACAGCAATAAAACAGCCATGCTGCGCATCACAGGAGTTGCAACAATACTTTTAACAGCAGCCAGTGCTCTTCAGTGGATGGGACCCTCTCTGGGTGGGATCTGTCAGCATGGCCATACCACTTAGACCAAGGGGATGAGGTCAGCTTTGTCTCAACTTGTGAGTCAGGCCAATCACGTCCACTATTTCCCAAGACAGAAACCTTACACTCTTTTGGGCTGCCCCAAATTCATAAGGAATGTCCTGGAGTTTCCCTCTTTGAACGACCAAGAAGGTGCACGATGCAAGCAAATTCGTACTGGAGACAAAGCATGCAAATAAGATGTAGGGTCTTCTTCCCAATCAGGGTCATACTGGGATAGGTCATGATGGGGAAGATGTTTACAGAGTTCTGGTGACATCTGACTTCTCGTGACATTCCCTTCAGGGAATGCTTATACCAGAAACAGTGTCTGCCCAGTGCAGACTGCATAGCTGTACCTAGGGACTGAGTTCTCGTTCAGGAGGGTTTGTCAATGGCCCTTACCTAAAATCCACTGGAGATGAGCAGTCAGGTCCTTAGCGGTTATATCCCTGTGTTGGGACAGCTGCTACTCCTGGGGGAGAAAATGAACACCTTTCCTCCCAACAGTCATCTGTTCCTGGGCGTGAGAAATTACGGTGAAATTCTGCATTGAAAATTGACTGCAAACACAGCACCTTCTCACACTGCTCACTGTGAACTGTCACATCTGCTGACTTCAGGTGGCTGAAATAGATTCTTACTACCTTCTGCTTGTTGGTTGCATAAAATCAACACCACTGAGAAACAGAGAGAGGAAAAAGGAGGACTGTTTTCTCTATTTCATCAGCTTTCACATTTTCTTTACCAGGACAGTGCAGCTCAGTGAGAAGCCACAGCCTCACATACAGATCACAAGTACTTAAGAAACACAGTAAGTATGGACTCTTACAACACAATATTTCCAAGGTTATTTTCCGGAGCAGAGCGATACTCTAATGTTTTATAAAATTACTTCCTGAAGACTGCATTTTTTCAGAGCACAGCTATTTTTAGTATCCAAAGCAGACTCTGGAACCACCAATCTAAAAAAATACCACAAGGTACACAGATACCAGCTCATCTGATATCCCAAACCTTGACTCTGCACTCACACTACCACAGAGTCTTTTACTTTTTCTTGTCTGTCAGGGAATATCCCAAACAAAGCATTTCTAGTAGCACGGCCCCTCCAGCACCATTCAGAAGTCTAGGATCAGAGCTAACATAAAAAGGAGAGAGCCATTTAATGAATATCAGACACCACAGGAGCCAGGTTTTACTTAGGGGCTTTCACACAACAGAAGAAATGAAGTCCTAGGCAAGTGAGGTCCAATGATGTCTTTGTCATTATGCAGCCATGTCAAATCACCAGCTCGGTCTATGTATATACTCCTGGCTGTACACACAGAGTATGTGCCCTGGCTGCAGAAATGGTGCCGCTCTGTTTACTGCTTTTCAGTGCAGGGTATTTATATGGTATAGACAGTTCTTCAGGCATAACAAGGGAAGATGATAACTTCGTGCTGTGCAAAGAAACATGATGAACAAAGCCCAGCGAGCATATAAATCCCAGCCTGGTCAATTATGAAGTTACATCTTTATCTACCATTTTTACCAGAGGAGGGAAACATCCAGAGCTCTGGCAGTTTTGCTCCGGCACCAGCTGCAAGACATGTCAATACCTCTAATTGCTGAAAACCTTGTCCCAGTGATGAAATCCACGCTTTCTGTTCACTCTCAGGGACAGCCAGGGACACTGATTTGAAGCCAGAGTCTTTTTTCCCACGGAGACATATGGCACTGTAGTAAACCAACTTGCTTAATCAGCCCTCTGATTTACATGGTCTCGGATCAGGTCCTTTCTAACTCTTCACACACCTGACACTCAAAGTGCAGAAGCCTGTCATTTAAAACCCTAAAAACCATCACAAAAATCACTACGGCTTTTTTCCCAGACTCCTCACCTGGGAGAAAATACTTCCAAGTCCCCAGACCTGGTGCCAGCAATGCTAGAACAGCACAGCAGGTCAAGCCAAACTAGCCCCTGCTCCCACCCCCGTGACCAGCCCTTCAGCCGCTGTGCCTGACGGGGCCAATGCCAGTCCACCACTGGCCACTCTCTCTGTGATGCTCCAAAACATGCGGAGAGGTGAGGAGGGGGAAAAAGAAATAAACCATTTCCTCCCACTTCTGCTTTGTCCTCTCCTTCTGATGGGGTGAGCCCTGACTGAGGCTGCTCTGCCACATCTTCCTTTGCTCAGGGGCTTCAGGGAGGGCTCTGAGAGCTCCACAGGTAGGAAGAGGGATCTTCCTGCTCATTTCTGGCTGGGAAGCAATCTACAGCTTCCAAAACTGATGTCTTCTAGCTCTGGCGTAAGATGGAGCAGACTGCATCTCCACTGTTCAGCCTGGCCTTGCCATCAGCAGGGCACACATCCCAGGTCAAAGTAACCAAGAAGGAACCCGTTACCTCCCAAGGACACTTCCCAGACATGACCAGTAACCAGCTGAGCTCCTGCAGAGCAAACCCCTGTTTTGGATGTTGTAGGATATACTGCAAAGCCTTGGCCTATCATGATGACACCTAGGTTTTGGGATCTGTAAAGAACTGCTCCCATATTGTTTCTTCTGCGCAGCAGCTTGTGGGTTACTTAAGGGCATCTGAAATAAAACCAGACAGAATTTTTACTGGGAAGATTGGCTCTTTTACCAAGAGTCAAATACTCTGTGATAATTGTGAATTATTTTTTTTACACATGTGATTTTTTAGAATTATTTTTATTTTTATGATAATGAAAGTCATATCCCCAGGAGAGTGCTTACTCTGCTCTCCTTTCATCCACATGCAGAGACAGGAGGCAGAGGTAAGATGCAGAACTGAAAGAAAAGGGCAGAAGGTAGTGCTGAAGCAACTCTGGAGAAATAACATGTGGTAAGTGGTATGAGTGGCTAGTTGTCAACTTGTGCAAGTCAACATCTGTGAAACAAAAAGTGAGCTGCATCTGCTGGGGAGCTGACCCCTTCCCTGCAGATACTGCCTAATTCTTGGCTGCTAAAATGGTGAAACAGCAGATGAGTTATATACCTTTCTGGGTGACTGCTTTCAAATATTGCTGAACAGTTTCAATGTTCCTTTCTTGCTTCTCAGGGTTACATATCCTTGGACAGGGTTTCTATAACAGGCTTCTAGCATCCTTTCACATATCCTTAAAATGGTCTGCAATGTTAGAGAGCGCTCTAATTTTGCATAGTTTAAACCAGTCATAACTACAGAGCTGTTATATCCTGTGCATCTTGCCTCAAGGCACAGCGTAAATGAAAGTGGAGCTAAGAATAGGGCCTCATGTCTCAGCTAAGGGGAGAAGCATGTGCCTGCCTACATAAAGAGAAGTAGGTTACGTTTGGAATAGCAAGAGACTTCTTTCTTTTTTTCTTTTTCCTCAAGAAGAAAATAAAGTGTCAAAACTATCAACTAAGCAGAGCTGATCTGTTCTCCTTGCCTCACTCCTAAGCAGGTAAACTGTATGTATAAGAAAAACAGACAGACAGAAAACTCCCAAAGGAGAATCTTGTCTTAAGACATAATGAATTCAGCCTTCAGAGACCATGAAGTCTGAGTGGTTTTAAGCTCTGTAATGTCAGTCGAATAATTATCTCACAAAATGTGTTTGTGTAGGTGAGGTCCCTCTGGTTTGGTTGCTTTCCTGCTATGAAATAGAAAGCTGCTAACCCCTTGGAAAAAAAGAAGAAAATAAATACAGGGAAATTAGAGAACATGAGGTTTGTATAAACACTGCTTTCCACTTGTATTCTTCATTTAAGTCCTGCTGATAAAATGCCTTAGAAATAATGCTTCCGTGCAATATAGGCTTCTCTTCCAGTTGTATGTGCAGGCAATCAGAGTGAAACATTAAAATAAAGAAAATTAAGCACGTTGCCAAACAGTTGAGTGCTAAACATATCATTAACTGTAAATTTTACACTGAAGCAAAATACAGAAAATTCAGAAAAACATCCTAATCAAACACATTTATTTTATTTATGTTAAGTTAATTAAAAATAGAGTATTAATTCAGTTGCAAAGTGACTGTCATTAACCTGATTAGATATTTTCACATGTAGAATATTTTACATTTACGAGATAAAATCTGGCATTGTGGCCCAGTGGGTATGGGACTGGATTAAGCATTAATCCATTAATTGGCTGGGCAATTGGGCAAAGCACATAATCCCTCTGCATGCCTCATTTTTCTTCATTTTTAATACAGAGTCTTTATGCTCTCCAACTTTCACAAAGTGCTTTGATATACAGAGATAAAAGGCTTATATTAGTTATTATAGAAGAGTACTGAAATGCCATAAAAGCATTGCTTAATGAAATATTGATTTAAAAAATATCAAGTGGGACTAACTCCTTGCCTTAGATATTGAGGAAGCACCTGTGAACTAGGGGTCTTAGATCCATCTCCTCAGAGATGATCTGCTGCTCTGAACGGGGGAGCAAACAGAAAACAGAAGTATTGCATCGCTCGGTAGAAAAGCCAAGCCCTGGGTCCTCTAAATGACCAGCTGGGAGTGCCATTAACAGCCCAACCACATGCACCTAAGACGCCACCACCACTCACAGGAAGATCCCTTGTGACTTCAGTGTCTTTGGGCTGGGATTTTTGAAGTGGAAATGAAACCAAGGGGAGTTAAAGATATAATTCCATCTCTAGCGAAAAGCTTCCCATTTTGTGCTCTGTCTCTTTCAGTGGAAAGTGGTCTGGACCTAAGGGGGGTGGTTGCATTTAAAGGTTAGTAGCTAATGAGAATGTGTGGAATTGGAGAGACCAGGGATGAGAGGAGGAGGGGGTTTCTGCTAACTAAATTAGGGAATCAACAGAAAGCTGCTCAAGCTTACATTTACAGAGACATTTACAGGATCCCACAAACACCTACAGTTTAATGTGCGTTGGGTATTTTAGGTGACAGTGGTATGCTGAAACATTTCAGTAACACAGTAAGAACGTTTCTTAACTGTAAGGGTAGCCTGACAACAGCCTTGTAATCCATGCTTTGTCATTGGAAGTGCTTGAATATAGTCTGGAAAACTATCTGGAGGATCTGCGAGGTGGAAATTCGTGTGAGCAGGATGCAGTGGGTTAAACTAAATCATCTAATCTTTCTACCCTCACAGTTATAAAACATAACGCCTCTATTTTATGTTCATATTAATGCCCTTCTCTGAATTCCGGGCTTTTTTTGTGTTACTACATTTTACTCTGACCATTACACATTTTTTCCAAAAGCATTTTCCCCCTCTTTCTTAAGGCCATTTCACATACCTGGTGGCACTGAGACAGAACTGACCACAACCGTGTTTCCCAAAGCGACAGCGAATGCTGACGAGAAGTTTGCTAACCTAACTCAGCTTTGCTTCCCTGTCAGAAAATCACTGTGAAGAGTGGCAGGGGACAAGTGGGGCAGACTCAAGCCCCTTAGCTGATCTGCCAGCATGAGATGGGTCACCTGGCGCTGCTGCTTACCCACCAGAAGAACAGCAGAGACACCTGCAAAGCCGCGCTCTCACCTTTGCTTGTTCCCCAGCCTACATCTGCAGTTTCTGAAAGCAAACCTGGCTGCAGGAGAGGCTGGTGGCACAGCCATTCACGTCTGCACCATGCTTGGGCTGAAGATGAGTCCCTGAACACCAAGGAGGGGTTTGGTCTGCATAAAGCCAGGTGAAGTCCCAGCAGTCTCCTGACTAGACTGCAGTGCAGCCAGGTGTTTTATCACAGGTGTAATTTTAAGCACAACCTGAACTCTGTAGGGCTGTTCACATCTCCCCATTTAGGCATTTTCCATAAGTGCTTTGCTGAATCTGTCCCTGGAAGCTAATTGATTTCTTTTAAACCATGTTTAGACTGCCTACTCCACACAGCAGTTTGGCAAAGTCTAATTAACAACACCACCACCACTTACATGACCCAGAAGCACAGTTTAAAGCACAGATGGAAGTGAAGACAGATAAAAGTTCCGATAGGATGAAATTCAGATAACCCTGTATCAAATGCCTACGCCACGAGTAGCGCAGCTTGCTTCCATGAGACCCTTGCAGAAGTAAGGTGATATTCAGTGGGAACTGGGGTATTGGAGTTTGGCATTTAATAGCAGAGAGAGCACAGTGAGACCTGAAAACACAAAATGAAGAAAACATTCCAAGCAGTGAACGCCTGGCACAGCCCAGCCTGCAGGGGCCTCCTGGGATGCATTTGAAGGAAGCCTGTAGAAAAGCAGGATGACTGAGCTTGTAACCTCCTGCACCAGGGGACGTGTGCCCTGTGCTCAGCCTTCTGCAGCCTCTGTGCACGGTACATTAAAAGGAGCAATTCAGTACAGCAGAAGTAACAGAAGCCAACAAGAAGCTCCACTGCATTTACTGGTTTATAGCATGGGGGCTGAGGAAATCTCTCATCTGCAGCAATGCATTTCTGGCTTTTTGTCAGTCAGTGGGAGAACTGTAGGTTTAGAGGCTCAAGGTGCACTAATTCATGTCCCTCTATCCTTTCAGGGCACTCTGCATCAAGTACAAGAGCAACCATTAAAAAGAAATCAAGCTCAGCAGAGAGGAGCTCAGGGTTCAGTTTTGCCTTTTCTCCTGGGAGCAGGAGTGTAGCCCTCTGTTTCCATGACTGCTCTGTGACAGTCACTCTCTTGGGTTGGCCGGCTCTGTGATCCTGCAACAGCAGACAGTACAGCAGCATAAATAAGAAATATCTCCACAGAAATAATTTAAAGGGACGATCTAGATATAGACTGAGTTCTCATTCTCAGCCAGGGCTTCAGTTTTGCCGGTGATGGTGGCTTTGATGTGCCTTCTTCAGGCGCCATGCTAAATTCATATATCCATCTCATTTTAAAGAGTGGGAAAATTAATCCTTATTTTAGCTCTGTCACTTCAGAGAACGTACACCAAGAAGGAACCAGACTATTAAAATAGAATTGAACTCAAGTCAGGCAGAAGTCTAATGTTTTATGAGTATCCGTTAAGTATCTGGTAAAAGTGCAGAATATTCCAGATTTTATCCATCCAATTTTTATAGTTATCTGACTAATGGAGACAAATCTGAAAGCTGGATCTATTAAAGTCATATAAAAACAAAAGCTGGGAATCAGCAAAAAAACTGGAAAGTGTGAAAAGTTTCACTTCAGTTTCCCTTTTTTTTCCCCCACTGTAACTTCTCTCCCACTATCACTTCAGTGATTCAAATTCTACTCCACCATCTGTTCTGAAAAGAAACAAATGGAGCGCATCTAATTTCTGGAAATTCTGAAATAACCTGGGTAATCTGGTTCCAACAAAAAATCTGAGTACAAGTCAGCTTTCCCATCTTTATATTGCACGAGAAAATGCAGCTGAGACTGGGTCAAAAGAATGCTTGTAGAACAGAATGCAAACATCACAACGGAGTACATGAGACCCCAAAAGCATATTCACTCCTTCACTGCATTGCTCCACTCAAGGCACCCATTACCTCAAGTGACCTGGTAGCATCTCACTTAAGCTGTCAGACTGTGTAACAAGTCAGAAGGACATTAACAGCAAAGTTACTCAAGAAAGTTCCCCTAAAGCTCTGGATTAACAATTAAAAGTGACCATCAAATCTCTAATCTAATTTGGCGGATATGAAACCATGTTTTTAACCTTGTCAGCTGCCCGTGAGTTATACAGCATGAAAAGCATCCCTTCTCTTTTGATGGCCAAGGCAACTGTACATCATCTTTTCACTGTGATGTGAGGGAGATGACAGATGAGTCTCCTCCAGGTTCCTATTCAGTGCTGAGAGATGCAGTATTAATGACAATTCACATCAGTCCCTCTCCAGGAAAGAAAGTTTCTTAAAAAATAGATTGAGGGGGGAAAAAAGCCTTTTAGAAGAACTGCTGCACTTCTTTATTGGCATTCCCAATTTAGCTTCTTTCCATGTACACACAGCTAACAGGCAGTTAAGAGTCAGAAGAAACAGAGCTGTCATTCCTCCCATTAAAGATACATATAAGTAGTTACATGAGAACCTTATAAAAACTGCTGGTTAAATGTACGGTACCTAACTAGACATCACAGTGTACAGTCTCTGCCTCCAAACACCACATCTGGTGAACACTGCAGACTTACCCTGTAATGGTTTATAAAGCAGACAGGCTATTAAAACAGGTAACTGCCTTTCAGATTCCCTCTGCAGAAGAGCTTGTTCTGTCAGCCCAAGAGGCTGGGAATGAACTTCTGGTGAGGGCTTTGATCACTTCTGCTAGATATTTCTGTTTGGTCTTAGAAGCCTTAGGCAGATGTTTCTTTAAGTGACTATCTAGTGTGGGCAATATCTAGCATGCAGATATACAAACACCACCAGCAGAAGTCTGAAATCTCTGAAGTCTGAAAGCTTTCTTATTCAACTACATCTGCAGACATACTTAAGAGTCTCCTAATGACCAACACATACCTTAGTTTTCTTTGCTGTGTGTGTAGGATCCAGACAGAAATGATGACAGTGCTAGTTCTGAAGATTAATGGATGTAGGACTCACCTTAAGAGTGTGCTCTGTGGCAGTTCACGGCAGAATGTTATCCTGATGAATGGCACCCAGCTGAAGTTTAGCAGTCAGAGCCCTTGCTTTTTCCTCTTTCCCCTAGGAAGCTTGACAAATAAGTAAGCAGTCTCAGTGCAGAACAGACTTATTTCAGCATTGTTCACAAGATAGTGGTACCCACAGGCCCCTTTCAGAATCAAGAGTCCCTTGCTCTGTCATTGTACAAGCAATTGTATACCAAAAGTTAAAATAAGAAGTCTCATAAAAAGACTACGAGTCAGAGAAAATTGCAAATAAAAACTGCTCCACACAGTACCCTGAATCCTGTATAAGTGATGAGCTTTGTAAGAAAAGAAAACTGAAATCATTTTAAAAGTATTTAAAAAGTGCTAAAGAGGGCTTATATATCCCTTAGAAGATGAACCCAGCAGTGGGAGGGAAAACTATATAAATAATTCTTTCAAAGTTCTAAATGAAGAACCCTTTGTAAGCACCGATCACCAAAAATTTGAGATCTTAAACCAATCTTTTAGATAAAACAGTATCTTTGTTTCAACAACAGCATTTTCCAGTCCACCAAGACTAAATGACCTCTACGTACTCACAGCACAAGAAAAAAGGTCTCATCTTCGGGGATCACTGCAGGGCTACACAGACGCACCTTCACCTACCTCTGTAGTGTTACTATGTTGCTTAGTCTGCCTAATTAACTCTGCTGAGAAGCAAAATATATTAGACTGGGTCACGTGCTGCTCTGCTCAGCACCTCAGCTGGCACAGACCTGCTCGTGTTCCCTTTCTTCATTTTGGTCACTTTTATCCTTTCCTTAAGAAATCTCAATACTGTCGCCACCCCAGGCTCCCCAGTTAGGATAAGGCTGGATACAAATGACATAATAAACACGAGAGAAAAAGAACCTTTCGCGCTAATGAGCTCTATATAACAAATCTGGACCTCAACTGAATTTAAGCATTACGGATGGTGGTCAGGATTCATATTATAACAATTTACATTCTTAGATACAGCTTTTATTATTTTTTTTTTTTTTTTTAATACCGTTAGCTACGTTTATAGTATGATTTTGAAACTGAAGTCTTGGGAAGTTAGCTATTCCCTTCATACATCAAATACACTACCCAGAAGCCAACCTGCTTGGTCAACCTCCCTTAAAAGGATTATCAGCATCAAAAAATGTACCGAAGCAAATAAACATTTTGTTTCCTTCTCAGTTTAGGCTCCATTTTATCTAATGAGGCAGGCACTGAAGCTGTGCTTTGCATATCTGGCTTTTATGGATCAAAGAATAAATATTGCCTTGCATGTGGATTTTATTACTGTCAGGGAATAGTTCTTGTTCCTTTTTGCTTACATTACTAGACACCACTGTCACATACTGATTTCTAAGGTTTTTACAATGTGTTAAAATGGGTTCACAGATGAAGCTTGATGGAATTCAAAGTAGGAAATAATTTTTCATCTGCTTCCTTCCTCTGCTGACCACTTGACTTTCTTGATCCAGCAGGGGATGTGAGTAAATGTACCTCTATTTAAGCTGATGTGGTGACTTTAAAATGCGTCTTAACAGAGGCAGTAGACACAATCCTGTAATAGTTTCATTCTGTATCCAATTTATCAGCATTCTATCACCATTTCAGAGATTGCCAGGCTCTTGTAACATTACGGTTCTTTTGTCTGCACTGTATATATGCAACTTGTGATAAATAATTTGACAGCACCTTGTGGTGAACTCCCCTCAAATAAAAACTCTCTATCCTTCCACCTCTGACCCCACTCCCAACTCCAAATCAGCAACACACCCAAAGGACTAAGGTTATGAACACATATTAATTTGACAATTCAAGTGAAAACAGGAAAGTATTTGCCTTTGAACAACAGACAGAAACTTAGATATACTCCAAAGCAATTTCAAACACTCGTTATGCATGAAGTTATACCACTTGGACATCCCAGCAGATGGATGAATATTGGATATCTTTAAACTTTATTAACAAGGGCATTTTCTGTAGATCTGTCTGTAAGCTGTGCGTAACTGTGTGGCTATAAATTTAAGATTCTGCTTCACTCTTTTATTTTGTTTCAGGAGAGGCAAAAATCCTTGGGACTGAAATTTGATGTGGATTAGCTTTAGTTCGTGCAGCCTTTGGCCTCTCTTTTACGAGAAATTCCCTATCATTTTATATCCTTGTAAAAGTTTTCACAGCCTCAAGATGTCTCTAAGGAAAAAGGTGAATTAAGAGGCATCTTTATCTTTAGTAGGCATCACATTTAAAGCAATCCTTCTTTTATAGACCTCCAATATAACAGAGGTACTAGAGAAATAATAACAGTCTAACACCTGATACTTGGGATCCTGCAAAAATAGAACAACCTTCCTAGCGATTACAAGTTAAGAATAAAGGGTTGTATAAATACTAATGCTGAAAGCTGGTAAAAAAACCTGCAAACAACCAACAAAAAAAAAAAAAAAACCAAACAAAAAAACCCACAATGAAATGATACAAAAATTCAACAACAACAGATCAATCAACCAAAAAAAAACCAAAAACAATGAGAAATGAAGATAGGAAAAAACCTCCAGTTATGCTGCTGGATGTTACAAACGACAGGAGAAATAGCTGGATGAATAAAGGAGGACATGCTTTTCTTCCTCCCACTCTCCTTTCCCGACAAGACCTGAGATTAACATGGACCTCAGAAAGATCCCAATTATCATGCTGGGGCTTATTTACGACACAGAACTGCATAACCAAGTAAACTTGCAGGACTAGAATTTTTATCCCCAGAAATCTCTCACACTGTGCTTTCCTGAAAAATAATTCTGAGACAAAGTAAGAACTATTTATGTAAATGAGTAATGTGAGAACAAGACAAGGTGAAGATACAATAAACTCAGGGCTGGCATACAAAATGTACTAACTGATATGCCTCGAGTGAGAGAAATGAAGTGTCAGCCGCTCTCCATGGGGATGAAGTACTAGGAGGTGTCAGAGAGCAACCTGAGAAAGGTAAACAAAGACTTTAAGCCAGGGGTTTAAGCAAGAGACACTGTGCTGTAGTCTATGCACACCACAGAATGATGCTGGTAGGAGCCAAGTCCCTACCCACTTGTTCAGCTCCCTCCTCTCCTGGGAAGCCAAACACCAAGCCCAGCTCCTGAGGCATCACCTCATCTGCCACACAGAACAAGGCAGCATCAACCCCTTGAAGCCCAAGTAGCCCCTCCTCAGTTACAGGTCCCTGTATGGTGAATATGGAAACAGGTAGCTATGGGGTGAAGTCTGGAAAAAAAGATGTAAGGGAAGATGAACTGTGAAAAGTGTAGTTGGCGAAGGTGGGAAGAATGATAAAGTCAGAGCTGACCAGGTGGTGAAGAAGCTGCTGAAGTGCTCTTAAAATTTGTTCATTAAATGAGTCATCCACTTCCAAATGCCAAAATGTCTGTGTCCAAAATGTGGCTCATTAAGTGCCAGGTAAACACTGAGATCACTGAGCTTTACTAATACTCCCCTAGGAACAAAGTGACCATAAACGTTCTAACTTCTTCTGCCAGTGGTTAATTCAATACAGATGGATCCCACTGCAAAAAGAGAGGACACACCTCTGTGTGCAGACGTCCATGCCCCAGAGTTCACCCGCCTCTGGTACGGGTGAAATAGAGGTTGCTAAGGAGAGAACAGACTCTGCTTGGGTGACAATCCAGTTTAAGTTTTGAGTGGTAGAGCAGTAGAATGTTACAGACTTTTGTGACTTTAAAGTAATATAGCTGCACTCAACACATCAAAAATGAATTTCCAGTGACCAGTCTTCTGCCTTCCTGAGCAAAGAGGATGTGAGTAAGCTGAGATTTGACATCCCGATGACAGGTGAAAGAAGACAAAGTTTGAGGTAGCTCCTGCAAAACATTTCCCTTCACTATCTCCACAAAAGAAGGTTCAGTAACACTGGGAGGAACCTCTGGGCTCAACTTCCATGCTAACACAAGCTGCTCCAACCAATGACTTGCTGAAGCTAAGGAAGGCAACAAAAGAGCTGGGCTAACCTAGCACACACAGAACTGGAATCAAAGGTCTGAATGGAGGAGTTTTAGGACTGAAATGCTGAGAGTGATGGCAAAGCATCCCTCTGTGGAAGCTAGGACACACCTCCTATTAGAAACAGGAGATGAACTGCATGAAATACAGTCTTGATCTCTTGGATTAGCACCTGAAGTGATATGCATCAAGGGGAACTAGTGAGGGACTAAATGTAAGTTTATCCCCTCAGTAGTCACACCAGTAGGCAGGTAAATACACATACAGCCAGTTCAGCGTTCAATACTGCTTGTCAGCATGGTGATGAAGTGGCAATCCAGGTGTGCAGATTTGAGCTTTACAGTTCTGTTTGGCAGCTTTTTGAAGAACCACTGTATTTTTGAGCTTGTCTTTGTTGTGGCCTGTGTTACTGACGTTATCTTGATCCTGAAAAAGAACAGTGTGAAGCCCTCTGCCTCTTGAATACCATGTGCTACCGACTGCACAACAGGGCACAGAGCACTTCACATCAATACTTGAAGAAACACTCATACTACAAGCAGTAGGACAGACCTTTCAGCCACACACAGCAAAATTGCAGACACAGTCTGTTAGGGAGAACCCAAGATCCACCAGTCCGTCGTTACAAAATGGGTGCTCATCTGGAGATGCTCATGGCAAATTCTTCAGTAGGGCATTGGTCTCCATTGCCTCCTGAGCCAAACAAACATGTACAGTGTGGAAACACCCTAATTAAAAGGTTATCTTATTCTACTAACAGGTTGTCCTATTCTGTAAAAAGACCTCAGTGTAGGCAATACGCAGCCAAAAGGAGTATCCCAGTGCATGGTTCCGCTGAGGTTACTGGCTGTGATACCTGAAGCACTAAGATTTGCTGGTTTCCTGGTGTTCAGATATTCTATATCCTGATAGTTAATAGGTTAGTTTACATTCAGTAAAAAGCATCAGAATAATGGCAAGTTGAGACTTAAAACAGTACCTACATGAAGTACGTGTGCACCCGACCTAGCTTCATACCACATGACACTAGACACAAAAGAATTCAAAGCCCAGCAAGCAGACAGCATGTCACAGATTGATTCTAGAAAATGAAGCCATTCAAACTTCTGAGTGCCACTCTTTGTTTCATTTAAAGCAGCAAATATTTTCAGGTTTTAGATTGGGAGTACACACAAACCCCCTGGAATATGGGCGGAGACTACTTGATAGTCTGCTGTGCTCTTATCTGATCCTTCACAGCATAGCCCATGAGAATATTTCAATTCAGTTCTGCATGTTTTTGGTAATATAGAATTATTTGTAGCATAAATCTGAGATGTTCTATGTTCTTATCTTTAGCTGATAAGAAACACATCGGTCTTGCAAGCTCAGCAGCTAGCATTTATGTGTATCTTGGTTTTGATGATGAACCTTATCTTTTAGCAGGAAATTAAAATCTCTTGTGGATTAGTATCAAATCCATGCTTACAAAACACATCAGTGAAAAGCGTTACTGATGCCTCTTCAGAGGATTTAACTTGACCGTGTCACATTAATCACCTCTGAAGCAAACGAATGACTCATGATTGTTTTCCATTACCTTGTGTTTGCTTATTCAGCATTGCAAAAGTGCCTGGCCCAGGACCACGGCTCATAAATCTCATCGGACTTGTGGACAAGTGTTTTTCTGTTGTGCTATGTTACGCGTTGGTCTTTTTCTTCTGATTATAAAAATCTGTTTCAAATATAGGTACTTCTGAAGTATCATGTTTTCAACCTTCGGTTCCTTTGAACAGAATGCTCCTGCCAGTCCTTATAGGAGGTAAAATTAATCTATAAAGCTGTTCCATATCCTCTAGGATATTTGCTTTTCAAAGACGCGACTGAAAGCTACTGCGTACTAATACCCAAATAAACAGGCTGCATTTGCAGCGAACAGAAAGATCATTTTGCTAATGCACCGAAACCTATACAAAGAAAAAGTTCACGTGATCACCCAAAGAAGCAATGGAAACAGGACTGATCTTCTAATAAAGGTAGATTGGAAACAAGCTTCATCTGTCCAGAGATGTTTCTTTTTTTTTTTCCTAACAGGCTTTTCTTCTGTATCTTACTGTTTCCTGATCTTCCGTCTTGTTTGGCTGGTTTATCTAGTCACTTCCCTGTACCAACAGTACTGACCTTGGGTGTCATCATGATGAACAGTGCAATTTTACAAAGTATAATCAATTTGTGAATGGTGTTTTACTGGCTCTAAGAACCATACCAAGTCCTTCAGAAGTTCATACCAACACAGGACTCTTGACAGAAAAATGGTATCTCCTGATCCTCTTTTAAAAAGTGGCCATGGTACAAATGTTACAAATGAGTAAAAAACATAGCAAAACATTAATTACAACTTAAGCGTGTAGGGCTAACTGTGGGCAAAAGCAGTTACCTCAAGCTGCACAGGGAGACAGGGTAGAAACAGTAGAAGAATGTCAGCAAAGAGGTCAAAAAAGAAACTGGCAAGTTTGGAGAAAATTTTTCACAAAATTCAAGGCAGCACCAGAACTCCAGATCATGGTTTAGTGGGATGCATCATTCTCACTGGGGCTTTAGAGCTGTCCTCAGAGATCATGTTCATAAAATCAGACAGCTTAAAGACTAGAGACAAGGGAAAGGTACCTGTGTTTTTCAAAGTCTGTGCTGTCATTCAGATCCACAACAGCAGGATTTCAGCCAACCTGCACCCAGGAGTGGCATGGACTTCTAATCCATGCCATTCCACTTCTAATCAAATAACCTAAATCTTTGAAAACCAATTTCTAATTGTCTTTTCTCCAAGCAGACTCTTCCTTGCAGACAAAGTGTTGTTACAGGTTGGTGCAGTTGCACTTTCCTGGTCTTCCTCATGCTCATACCCACTGAATTTACCAGTGGGTTACTTCAGTACCATGTTCCCAGACTGGGAAAGGATAAGCTTTCAAATATTCAAAAAAAAATAAGGAGAAAAAGGAGAAATAAGGAAATGAGATTATGCAAAGAAATATGTAGGATCTTTTTCCAGTCAGCAAGTCATCAGAAAATTGTCAAACCAAAGAAAATCATCAAATGCTTTTAACCAAAGCCAGTATAAAGTATTCACTGAGTATATGTATTGAGAGTTAAAAGGTACAGTAAATCTTCATACAAGTGATATGAAGATCTCTTGTATCTTTACAAGAGATACAGCTTACTTCATCTGGATGCTGGCAGAGCTCTCAAGGGCTGGATTTTCAAGGGAGGAACTATTACTTTTGATGCAGAAGTGGGCTAACACAGCAGCTGAAGGCACTATCTGATTTGGAACTACCAAAATCACTTGACTGAAGATGGCTATGACGAAGGGGCTACTCTGGCAAATAAAAAGTACAGTCGTCTGCAACCTGGGTTTGATTTAGGCAGAGCTATGAAATGCAGAATGAGCTTCCAAGTTCATGCATTGTGACCTTGCACACATGAATAAGATTGATTAATAGGAAATTTCCTTTCTTCCAACATGCTGAAATCATTATACCACAGGGATATGACCTTTTGCTCAGATACTCTTACACATTCATATCAAGGTCTGCCTGGAAGGAACTTGAGGGTAGATTTTATTCATCTAACGTAGTACTTAAACCATGAACTTTGCTCCAGGCACCGAAGTAAGCTCCACCTTCAGCTTCTCTCTCATATTGACTATTACAACTAAACACTCATTTAAAATTCCTCTGTTCCCAGAGAGATGACTGATCTCAAAACTTACCAGCTTCAGTGCTATGAAAGAGATATTCACTAATCCAAAACTTCATCTGTCAATCCCAATAGACTTCCTAATGTCTCTCTGTTCAGCCAGAAAGACATTAAATCTACACGAGGTGCTTTGCCTTCCCAGTTGGGTGCTGTTTGCAGAGGCAGGCAAGAGCAGTACTGCCCATCTGTGCATGAGGCCCTTCTATCCTCTGTCCTGACACATAGAAGGGCTTCAGGGCACTTCTTCTACTGACTATAGACACAGAAAGAAACAATCAGTATGTTACCAAACAGGTATTTGATCAGCAGATGCAGGGTGACATCTGGCAGGGAATGGGAAACAGCAGCTCAGTTGTAGAAGGATATTAAAAGTTCTCCAAGTCACTTACTGGCCGTTGCAATGACGAGTGTACACAGTTATCTGTTGCCCAAATAAGAACTAAGAAAACTCCATTTCACTGCACGTGTCCTCAGTAATACACTGCGCTCTCTTGATTAAGGGAGACTCTGCTCTGCTTATTTTCTCCTTTTTGGCTCTTTATAACTTTTTTTTTTTAAGATTAGCAGATTTTCTAAGAAACTGGGACCACTACTGTTCATCCTGTGAGAGACAGTGAGCGAACACAGCTCGAAAGGGATCAGCTCATATTTACGGGCTTGTTTTCTCTACATTTATCTGGTGTACTTCTCTTCTGTTGCTCTAAATCAGATTCTGAGGATGATTTAGCTTGCTGCAATCCATAAGGATGATCTGAGGAAACAGAAATGATTTTATTCATGTAGGCAGTTTGGCTGCAAAGAAGAAACTAGATCACTTACAGGCTGGACTGAGAGTTTGCTCTGAAAATGGCCACATGGTTAGTAATTCCCCTGCCCTGAAAGACTGGTCTTGTTCTACCTCCCTTTTCACATAAACCTCCTCTGTCCCTTTTTCAAAGTGAGTTTCAAACCTAGGGTTCTAGGAGAACATCCACGAGAGCTTTACCCTACCTGGAGCTGTGCTGAATGATGGCCTGAGATAAGGGAAGGGGTCTCCTTGGGATAAGAGATGAAGCATGGTATGAGAAAAGTCCATTCTGTTCTTGAGGTCTGTAGTGCTTATCTCCAGGCTGTGCATGACCTAGAAGTAGCAGAAATGTGTTAGGAACTAGAAGAGGAGAAGATGGCAAAGACCCGCTACCACAAGGCATAACTCTTGACTGCAACACCAGGGATTCATCTGGGATGCAAGGCGCTACTCCTCTGACCTCATTCTCCACCTGAAGGGTATCTGAGCAAAAGTGCTGCTTGTCATGAATAAAATACGCATCCCTTCCAGAGTGAAGAGCTAAGCTAACAATGTTCAGTCCAGGCTATGTTTTGCTCAATGCAGTCAACTTCTCTAATCTTTTCCTGACTCGACGTTGTCCAGGGAAGAGGCAGAGCTTGCCTAGCTGGCAGTCTGAGGTGCAAACCAAGGCTCAAAGCCTTAGCTGCACCCCAATGCAGGGAGCAGTGGGTGGAATAGAAGACCAGAAGACATGGTCCTCTCCTGATTCCCCTGGGTTTTACTCAGATTCATCGTCTGTTGCTCATACCAGCTGTAGCAAATACTTCAAACAAATCCAAGACAGCAAACCTTCTTCACAATGCTTCCTGAGTATATTAATGGTGTAATTTCTTAAATCAAATGGGTTTTTTTTCTTCTCCTCCCCCCTTTTTTTTGTGTGTGTGTGAACAAAGCTGCATTTCTGAAGACTCTGGAGGCAGAAAATAAACAAGTTGGTGACAGAAAAAGTACAGCATTCCACACTGTTTATGAAATGCAGTTTTGTTCAGTTGCCCTACTATTGAACCTGTGGATTGGAATGAGAAGAAACAGCATCAGCTCACATGTACTCAGAGGTCTTCATATTAACCCTCCTGAGATGAACTTTCCGACACAGAGCAGACACAAGGAGTCTGGTTAGCACTGACCAGAGAGTACTGCTTCTCCTCCCTTCACATGTCCTGGATGACTTGAGGGTGAACTCCAGAAAAGGCAGTCCCAGCATGCCCAATCATGTAACTAACTCTCTACAGAAGCCAGCTGCCTGCACATGTGAATCTGCACAGTCATCTCAGAGACAGATACTGCATTCATCCCGATATCCTTGAGTGTATGTTGTATATCTCTACAGAGGGACAGTTAAGGTAACAGTGATGACAAGAAGTGTCCCTCTGGAAAAGGAATTTGCTCTAAGAAGGTGATTATCTTACTTAAACAGTTATGCTTCCAACATATGTAGGGCTCCACATAGCCTTCCTACGATGTCAGTAAATAGAGAAAACCTTGGAAAATCGTGGAAGATTTTCTAGCCTCAGTAGAGAAGGAACTAATCTTGCCAGTGAGAGGGACAAGTGCTTTCTGGATACACAACTCAACACAGCTGGACAGCATCTGATTTGTAACAGACGAATATTTTCTCCTATCTCTTGAGAAACAAAATAATGAAGGAACGCAGGGATCATCTAAGCACTTTATTTCAGTTAAAATTACACCATATAATTTGGGCTGATCAACAAAATTACAAAGGCCAAGGGAAAAATCCACTAAAATTGATTCATTACTGTGGAAATTAGAAATCACTTGTTGCAGATAAAAGCATCTTACTAGTTTATCTTTACGAGAGACCATCAAGAGTGAGTCAGACATCAGCACCCTAGTTCGTCCACCTAGATGAAATCACTGTTATTCAGAAGGCCAGTTTGGCTGATCCATAGAAAAGGAACTTTCTCACATTTGCTCAAAATGTTGTTCATTTTCATCAGTCAAATAAGCTATACAAGGGTGAAAAAAATGATATGATACTTATTCAATGGGCAATAGGCATTACTAAGCTCTGTCATTTCTTTACTGTAATGTGAATGCATTCATAATCTTTGAAGGTATGATATGCCAATATGGCCAAACAATGCAATGTTACTGATGGAACAAGTGTGAAGAGGAGCTTATACTATTTTATCACAAGTAATACTTTTCTTCTTTTGACCAGTGTTAAGACTTAGCATTTCAGTAAATTCTTTGCACTTTAAAAAGAACAAGGCTTCAGTCTTTAAAATCAGACTGCAGGAAATTAAGCTGCAGGTCATAACTCAAAATTGATGTGTCAATAAACCCAGGAATTAAAGGAGAATTTGAAAGCCTCCTCTGGAGAGCCAAAGCAGGTTTGGAAATTAGTGAAAATTTGAGATAGGGAAGTTATATTTGTCTACCTACATATTGTATTCCAACAAAAACAGAATACAGAAATTTACAGACAAGATGTGAATCTAATGCATTTCTACTCAACAAGCATTAAAGTGCTGTTCATGTTGTTTTCACTGAGTCATGTACAAGGGCTTGCTCTTCAACAGTAACATGTTGTTTTCAAGGTAGTTCTCATGCTGGTTTTCATTTTAGGCCCAGAACCCCAAGTTTTCATGTCAAAATGGTAGTGATGCCTGTTTACTCCAAATTGAAAGCTTATTTCTTTTGCCAGTAGTCCATTTGAGGCAAATTTTGATATTGTAACTTTGAGAGAAGATCAGTCACGGAAAATACTGTCTTTAATGCCTGAGCAAAGATGAATCAAATGTTTTTAAAATGCACTGAAAGATCTGAAAGTACCTTTAGTAATTCTTACTCATTCAAATATCCCATTTTAGAGCTCAATAAATCTCTGCAAATATCTTCAACACTATCAGAAGCCTTGGTAATTTCAGTTCTGCATCATGCCCAAGGGATATTAAAGACTAATCCTTTGCTAGGATCCTGAACTGAAAATAACCTGGGATATCTCCTTTTCCTTTCCTGCAGTAAGAACTCCAAAATACCCACAAGACTCACTCTTCAAAACTGTGTTTTACCAGAATGCAAAACAAAAGCTTTTAGACCTTCAGGATGCACATCCCTGCCTATGCTCCCACACCAACCTGGTGTATTCAGCTCTGAATAGGCTGTGTGTTGCCTTCCTCCCAGAAGTGTTCTTCTTTCCACTGCCTCTGCAGTATGGCATTGGGTGTAGTCCCTGCTGTAGGCAGATCTCCCATTCTCCAAAGGGATCCCCCAGCCCATGCTGGTGCCCGTTCTTCTCTCATTCCCTGACACTGCTGAGACACCAGGACTTCATTCAAACTAAGCAGGGGCAGTTGCTCTCAGGGGAAGACTAATCTTCCCCTTTCCAGTTCCACTCAGGTGCAGAGAACAGCAACTAGAATAAAAGCCACCTTTTCTGCAAAACATAATAAAGAAACCCTAAACAGCTCTGCTCTTTTGTAGTTACTCAGCTTTCTTTCCTTATTCAGGAGCACTTATTTAAGTGACCAGTGTTCTTCTCTCAGACAGCACTGGTTTTGCCCTCACTTTCCTAATAATGTATAACTCCAAGCTTCCTGTTATACAGCAAATTCTTTCAAAACTAAGCGTTTATTTCTGAGTGCTCCTTGACAAAAGATAAAAACTATACTTCTTACCATGAGGTATATGATGGTTTTTATTATGGCTTCTGACAGGAGGACATTCAGTACATTCAGTAAAAAAGAAAAGGCAATCACTGCTAAAGAAATCCTAAATCTCTTCATCCATCTTCAAACAAGGATAAACACTAAATAAATGTTACAAAATCTTTGCAGTTTTAGGGTTTGATTTTTCTTCTTTTTCCTTTTAACATTTTATAACTTTTAAAGTATTTCCTATTAAAGGTAGATTTAAAATGCTCTTTTTTGTTACCCCACGATTTTCTTTGATTTTGTCCAAATTTGCAACCAAGGCTGACACTTACATATAGATAGTTACACATCTGGCCAGTTTTCATAGTTAACTCTGATTTACTTTATTTCCCCAGTTTTCTTCCCATTCCCCTACTATGTAAGTTTTTTCTCTTCCTTTGCCTTATATTTTCTTTGTATATACACTTTTGCCATCTTTTCCAGTGTTCCTTCTCTTCCTCACACATTTCCAACTCCCAAATTCCACACTTCGGAATCCCCATTACTCTATCCTCTCCATCCTTTTTCCCCACACCCGATTTCTCCCTACTTTGACTTCTGTTTTTTCAGATGTGCTTGCTTCAGGTTTGTCCAATGCTTCTTGCACTCCAAACTTGTCCTGCCTTCACTCCCTCCTCCATGATTCATCAATCCCCACCTATATTCACAAAGATAACTCCTCTCCCACACCTGTACAACTGCCGTAGTATGTATGTCCTGCATCCACATGGGAGAGCCTTCAACTTACTTCACACCTGACTTCCAGAACTTAAGCTCCGGAAATTCAAGAGAAAACACTCAAGACCAGTGTCCTGGCACATAACATACTGTCCCATGGGACAAATAGAGAAGACAAGACCTAAGTGTAAGAAGAAGGGAATTTTTCTAACTATGAAGCACTGCTAACACTGGCAGGCAGAGGGAAGGGTGGGGATGTGCTTACTTGCAGACACACACCAACTC
This sequence comes from Nestor notabilis, assembly GCF_000696875.1. Lineage (NCBI taxonomy): Eukaryota > Metazoa > Chordata > Aves > Psittaciformes > Psittacidae > Nestor > Nestor notabilis. Next base: position 66,362 of record NW_009928634.1, read on the forward strand.
ATGCAGGCTGAGATGAGCAAGCCGGCAAGCTGTTGCTGAATAGCCAGGCTGAGGATGTGATGTCTGTGGGTGGGAGTGTTTTATCCCCAGAAGATTAGGTATGTTTGCCAGTGGCTTGAGACAAGGCAAGATTCTGGCAGCCAGCCTCACAAGGTGTGTAGGGTAAGATTCTGCCATGTAAAGATGACTCATTTCTTCTTTCCTACAGGGTAATAGTGTTACCTTACCAGAGTGGTACAGTATTGTCTGGCATTTCAGTGAAGAACTATGATAAATGTGTTTTTTCTCTCCAGTGCCCTTTATTCACATATAGGCTGCTACTGCCTTTTTCTTCTAAATCTGTTCTCTCAGACCTCAAGACAACTGCTATAAACCCCTTCAGCATTCTTGAGGTGACAGCACAATCCCTAGTAAAGCAACACAAAAAGCCGAAACTAACCCTCCAAAAGCAACAATGCAAGAAATCTGGCACAAGAGAACCTAACTACCAGCTGTTCAAAACATACCTTTAGGCTATACTTTTATCTAGTGTCACAAGCAAACACCTCAAAAGAAAACTGGCTGGTTGGGTATTGACCCTCCCTGTTTTAGGCATCAGGAAGAAAAAAGCCTTGTTCAGGGAATCCCTCAAAGAAAAAGAAAAACAAGCTAATGTCAAAGATTTATTTCCTTCCACTTTCTATTAGCCTCGAGTAGAGAGTTGTACAGTGTGCCCATTATCAAGGTGTAGCAATGAAGTTGCCTGTTCAATGAATGCCAACAAACAAGAACTTTAACTTCTCATAGTGCTCATGAACTTCCATTCATCTAGAATTGATGTGTGAAAATATGACCAATTTGGCCTTACGTACCTTATTTCTTCCTGTTCCATGTAAAAACAGTGGTCACACTATTTCAGTGTTCTTTGTTATATACTCTGCTATTTGTCCCCGCAGTTATACACCATACTACTTAGATTCATTGGTGTGCATGCAGTGCCAAGAAGCTGTATTTATTCTCAGTGCCAAAAGTGAACACTGAAATCAGAAACACTGATTATTTAGAAGAAAAAAAAAAACTAAAAAAAACCCAAAGCAAAATCAAAACCCAAACTAAACCAATCCATTTGTAAATTCAGAATTTATTTTGACAAATTTGCAATAAGCATTATCAATTGTGTGAATAACAATTCAAAAGGACAGAGATTTTACTAGCTGTTTATTTTCTAGCTACTTTTATATTCCTTTTATGTCTGAAAAATAGATTTTATTCCTGGTCCCTCACTATTATGCAAATATTACCACAATCAAGTAACACTCATAACAGGACAAAAAAAAAAAAAAAATCTGAAACAGGGTAGCTTTCTTCTCCCCCTCCCCCACAAGTAACACTTTTCTTCTCAATAGCTCAGAAAACAAGAGAATGTCCATCAGAATCTTCAGACTCTTAACAAAGACTCTCGGCTAATGTTACTGGTTTAAAAAGATAAGCCATATAATTTTACAGGAAGCAACCCACTGAATCCTTCAGCAAACACAGCTTGGCAATCTATCTTCAATTCAAAATAATGAGGTGGCAGGAGCGTGATGGAGAAATAAGTCTTCAAAAACATCACGTAAGGGAATCCAGCTGTGCTTGTATAGTTTCCAGCTATTTAAAGGAACAAAAAAGACAGAAAAAACTCCACTCATATAAAATGTTGTTTAGAAACATGCAAACAGCAAAAAAATCACATTCCAGTATCTTCAACTGTGCATACTAAATCTATTCATATAGCAATAAAAAATCCTGTATTCGTGAATACTTGTTTTTACATGAAGCTATTAGAATTCATTGCTGCAGTTTAAATATTCAAATTTTAAAGAAGCAGTTGTCTAAATACTGCCTTTTTTACACACACAGATGTTTTGCTGTGAATTTCCAATGCATAATAACAAGGTAAAAAAATAACAGAGTTCGTTTTGACTGGATTACGAGCCTGGCATTTCGACTGAAGATGTAACACAAAGATGCTGTTTCCAGAGAGCTCCTTGGTGTTAATCATCAGCCGCTCCCCTCGATGTAACCTCCAGGTATGCTCACAACGTCCCAAGCCCTGCCAATTCCAAATTTGAATGCACAGGCTCTTCTTGAAAATGTGATCAAAGAAATCCAACAGCCTTAATTAAAGTTGGATCCATTTTCCCCCCAGTTTCATTAGATTTAATTCACATAGGCAACACTTCCCGCTGAGCAGCATAAGGTGTTTACAAAGAAACTATAGTATTGTAAAATCTACAGACCTTGTTATAGAACTCAAACAGCTCCTGATGACTAAATTCTACAAACACTTTCTTCAGGTTCTGTGAAGAAAAAAGAAAAAAATAAAAGGAAGAAATAAGCATACTTTATTTTTTCGTCATTAATTCCTGTAATTCAGAATATGAGATTAAGCTACGTGAAAGATAATGGTTGCAACAGTTATTCCTATTCACTATAATGCCCCACATATATGCATATTCCATTTCAGTGAAGAATTCAAGTCTACAGGTACATCTATTCTGCTACAAAGAATAAAATACTCTATGAAAATGATTTAGTTACCTTATTTTTCGGTCAGATAAAAATGAAAGATTACATTCATCTTTCTCAGCAGCCCGTCTAAGATCTGGTAAATACCATCACACAATGACAAAGTCAGTAGTGTATTTGATTGAACTCGCACAGCTACTAATGTACTGCACCAGCACAGAGCTAATACTTCCATTCATTAATCTAACAGTTATGATCATAGCATGCTGACACTGCTATAGGCATTTATGCACAGATTCAACCTAAGTTAACAATTAACACAACAGCTTCAAAGCAATGCTTAAACACTAAAAAAGCAAAATAACACAACTGATGGAAACTACTGTAGATAAAACAGATGGTGGTAATAATCCTCTGAACGCACATGCTGATGTCTGTGGAGACAGGGGCTAAATTACAATTTCTGTCCTGCTCAACTCACTTGAAAGAAACAGGTTGTTTAATTCCTGCTATTTTCAATCACAGTGCAGATCTATCCAGACTGTTTCTAAGCTTATTCCTTCTACATCGCTTTGTCACTTCTTTTAAAATAAATTCCTATTACTGCACAGCACATTCTTTGTGTTGTTACTAGACTTTCCAAACTGGGAGGCACTCCTGAGGATAACAGCTGCACTTCCACAGACGCTAACAAAGCTCTGTGAAAACTGAATCTGGACACCGCTACTCACAAGATATTATCAGCTGAAATAATGTACACACACTAAGTTTGTTTAATGGATACCAATGTCAGGTACCTGTTAAGTCAGTACAAAAACGCTTATTTATCAATTCTCCTTAAATGAACAAGGATACTTCTGCATACAGACAAGGCTGTGGTGAGATTCTGTGTACTCCCATACCAATGCAAGTCTTGATCTAAGTCAATAATACTGCTGAATTTGGCGCACCACATGCACAAGAGCAGCAGAAGCCCTGGGAACTCAGGATAGGTACTGCCTGGTGCCTGCTCCTCAAAAGAAGCTGTAAGACACAGGAAAGGGATAAAATGTCTGGGGCCAGTCTGTCTGGTGCAATTCCTCCTCCCAGCTCTGCAGAAAGAAGGATCCTTTCCAACAACTTCAGGAAGGCTACAAAAGCCTAGAAAAGGACCAGTGATTTGCATGAGAGACCAATCTTCCCCCTCTGGGAAGGAACAATGCAATTCTGGGAATCGTATGGTGAATACAAAATAAAACTACCAGGACAGCAGTTCTCTTTGCCATGACTCCAGCTGATCCTCCCTCCAAGGAGCATAATGCCGTGACAGGGAAGCAAAAGCATTTTAAAGGCTTTCTAACAGCTGAGAAACAAAGAGAAAGCAAACAAGTGGTTCCTTCAGAAAAGAAAGGGGGTAGAGGAAAGAAGAAAGATACAGTAACAGCAAATGGATCTACCATTTCAGCTGGGGTGTTTGTTTGTCATTTGCCATTCCAGAAGGATTTTGGTGTTTGAATGAAAGGAAGTGAAACCTAAAAGAGGAGGTTCAGAATCAAAGGAAGATACCGTGTATCTTAAAGTTTATCAGTCACAATGAATAGTCAAGGTGATCTCTTGTATGGTTTCTGGTAGAACAGTCTGCTGGATTTCAATACAACAGTTTCGCAATGCCTCCAGAAAGGGGCAGTGGGTGTGTGATACCTCCAACCACCAGATCTCGTTTCTCCAAGCTCTATGTCTCATTCAGGATGGGCATTTTCTGATACTACTTCAGATCAGCAAGCAAGATCAACTACTCACACCCACACACACAGAAAAACCCCAAGAAACTGAAAGGCTGGTCTTTTGTATTTTCCCCAGCTAAAAGTTAATTACCGTAAGATGAGGTACGCAAATGAAAAAAGTGTGGTCCTTTGAATTCCAGTTCTTTTATAATTTAAAAAAAATAAATCACCCTGTGTTATGAACAGGCTGAGATCTCCCTTGCCATTATCATTTAATAATCACAGTCTGATAAATAAGATAAAATTTATGTTGCACTGTGGCAGGCAAATGACTGTGGAGATCTAAAAGAAAACATACCATGCCAGGTTGTATTTGTGATCTGGGGGTGGGAGTGTCAATGGGAGAGAGGATATAACAATCTTTTGTGAAATATGTTGTTTATCTGCACTTAATCCTCTGCTAAAACAGAATTGTTCTGTGTGTGAAAACCTGGTCCATCTACTACATCACTTCAGCAGAGAGCACTGCCACAAAAAAAACATGCAGAAGTGTGGCATCAGTTAAAAATGTGGGGTTTATAATACCGAAATTCTCACTAGTATGAGTCCCTCGGGAAGGTGCCAAATGATCATTGTTATGTGATCAGGAGTTCATATATAGACCACAAAAACATCGTATCATAGGTAGGTCCCTACATGAAAAAGCTACATCTGAGCAGCCTGATGGCCTCAATTCTTAGCTGAGGTATCTATTATTCAATTATTTGCTTTATTCTGTGTGAACACAAACAACTGTAATTAAAACGTTGGTTGTGTCACAGGACTAGGTTACCATCCAGTTCTTTAATGGATGATTAAGTGGTATTAAAAATGACTGTAGAGATAAAATACTGCTGAAGCCCCCAGAGTAGGCAAATTCCTAATATACTTTACGGCATTTTGATCAGATAAGGATAGAAAGTTAAAAACTGCAGTAATTTTTCAACCATAACTAAAACATAGGATAAAAAAAAAAACCAACTTTCAGCTTACTGACTTAATTAAATGTCACTATGTGCAGATACGAGTCTCAGCCTATTTATGAAAAGCACAGCTAAGCTGCCTCTTTTATCTGAACATACAGGTTTTCAGATGTTTTCTCTGACCTAGTATGTGTTTCCCAGAACATAAATAGGAAAACAGTAATTTTCTGGATGTCTAATTCTTTCTTCCTTCTATCAAGTATGTAATTCTCTTTTCCTCTTTCTTGCTAAATTTCTTCCTATTTCTCACCTTTACTCTACTCTTACCCTCATTTCTGGCATTTCATTTTCTCTTCGCTATTATCATCTTCACATGAAAGAAAACTGAAGAGAGTAACCAGAAAAGTAAACCGAATTTATTCCCATTGTCACCATCAGTCATTCTTTTTTCTTATTACGTCCCAAACTTTGTCTCTGTAGCAGTAAAAGTCCTAGCTCCTGCTTTTAAGAGTTCTAGCCTTGAGGGTTAAAGATTGATGGCATCAGAGAAACATAGCTGTATTCTTATGAAGACAAATAAATCTCTAAAATATCAAATGTTCATTCTTTGGACAGCTTTGGAAACATGCAAACAGGCTTTTTGTCTGATCAATACCAGTGAAGAGTGGCAGGGACAGCACTGGAGTGATACACCCAGTGAACATAGCTAAAGAAGTGATGTGCAGTGTCTTCAGCTAAATAAAGTTGCAGTTAAGTTCAATGTGCTCGTCTGCTGTTAAACATGACAGAGCACTTAATTTATTGCTGAAAAAGTCTGTGTGAATTGCAGGTGTTGCCCATGACAAATTTTTACATTACTCTGAATCCATTGCAAGAAATATGGTAATAACTTTTCTGAAATACATGGTTTAGCATGTTTGGCCACGTATCACTACTGAATGTATTTTTCACTGTTAAAATTAATTTTTAGTGCCATTTTGCTTTTATAGATCTAGATGGAATCTGATTTCATTCTACCTCTTATCTCACCCCAGGGCTGTATCAATTTACAGTTTACAGCCTCCTGAGAACTGTGAAATTCTAATAAGTTTAACTGATTAGGGTCGTTTTCCTACCTCTCTCTCTCACTTACTGTCTGGCATAATTTTAAAAAACATAACATCTTCACCAGCCTCTAAAAGAGCTGTTCAAAAACAAATATCCTTTGGGGGGGAGAGTAAAGGGAGATTAAAGAGGGGAGAGAAGGGAAAGAAAAATTAAGATAAAAACTTCCTGCTCCTGGTCAACATTAATACACTATCCTATCCGAAACAGGTATCCTGAATATATGACTAATTCTACAAAATAGCCACAATCACTTAATGTAACACTTAGCTTACAACCAGAAGCAAATGATTAGGCAAATTTTGAGCTAAACATGGTCATCGGCATAAAATAATGAAGATTCAACGATGCAAGATGTAAACAAGTCTGCAATTTCTCATTGCCTCAGCAAACAATTTATTTTAAACATGAATACCTTCTTGCTGCAAAATGTTTCTGTGGAAACCATGCAAAAAATGTCTCCTCAAAACAATTCCGAAAGCAGAGGCAAATTCCTGGTTATAATGAAAGGATTTGGGGGTTTTGTTTTGGTTTGTTTTTTAATCCATTTAGCTACTTCTACTTTAATGTACTATTGCAAAAAGCTTTATTACTAATGACAGAGTGTTGCAACCTTGTTTATTGCCCAGATGCATTCCACACATTTAACATCCCCACCCCATGCATAAGGACAGAGCAAGGCACTGGGAGTTATAAATAAAAGGCAAACTTCTGATTTTAAAGCTAACTTGAATATGAAAAATTGATATTGCTGTAATAGTTCTTAACTGTAAAGCTGTAACTACTTTTACAACATTGCAAAATAAATGCCAAGTATTCTTTAGCAAACAGATGGAGGGACAGGCTGGTTTGTGTATCTAAATGTCTACTGATAATGATAATGTTCTATGATTGAGCACATGTAAAAAATTATAGTACATTCAGCGACGTTAGTTAATAGTAACTAGGTGAAGCAACAAATATCCCAATTTCCATATTCTAACATAATCTTTAATACTATCTTGAGGAACACCTCTATTAAGTTTAAGAAAAGAGTATTTTCACGTTTGCTTTCCATTCTCCAATTTATTCCTAACAGACATCCTTAAAATCTCAGATATAACTGAAGGATATGAGTAATTACACTTCTTCAGTTTACAGCCAAATTCAGGCGCATTCCTAAACAGACCCCAGTTGCTTCTTAGTCGCCTACATTTCCCTCTCGACCTATCAGTTTCTGTGCTACATCAATTCAGATTTCCTTTAAATTTCCTTGGACCCTGGAGAACTATACATTGTTTAGGCACTTAGAGATGGGAAAAGTTGTATCTCACAGAATTCATCAGCAAGTTTAAGCTGCATGGTCAGAAAGATGAATTATAGTGTGGTAAGAGAAGCAGATGTGTTAAAACAGACCAGCATCACTTAGAAGCACACCTGTTCCTTAACTCTGCGCATAAGAGACAACAATTAAGACTTCTTTGTATTCTTACAGCAGTAGATGGATGTAATTCAGCAGAATACAGGGAGTTAAATACCAACTTATACATTGCTAATTACACTTCTTTCACATCATCAGAAAATGTGACCTTCAAACTTCATTCTTCTTCCAAGCTTATTTCCATTTGCAATACTAGATTATTATTTTCATCAAGAAAAAAAATAATCACACCTTACGACTGAACTTCATGCATTTTGAAGTCTCAGTGTGCAACTTCTGTAAAACAGAACATCTTTCACACTAACCCTGTCTTTTCCTGATCGATATGTTAACATTTAGTTCATACACATATCGCATGCTACCTTTCAAAGTTTCATTTCTTTTTCATATAAGCTTAAAAATTTCACATTCCCTGTGGTATTTATGGAGATCAAAATCAGCAACATACTAGGCATGTCTTTTCCTCCCTCTCTTTACAATATATTTATAAGCTCCCTGCCCAATGATCTGTGTTGATTCCTGAGATCTAAAGAATGTGTTACTGGAAATTGATGCCCTGGAAAAACATACAGATAATCTTACTCCAGCAGATACAGGATCATCTAAGCATGTTTTCATGGAAAATGCCTAGAATATATTCATTGCCCAGTCCAGTACTGAGCCAACAGATTCTGCATGCATTTGGAGACCTGCAGAAGACCTGATGTACTACCACCACAAGAACTGTCAGTCATTTTCATTTTCACTCCTCCTGTTGCCTTCCACCTTCCTGAAAATATCCGTAACTGGCTGGGTGAACTGCTGCAAAGCTACGGACAAAAAATGGGACACAACTACTAAGAAAGACCACATAGGCTGGGAAAATCACAGAGCATTTACAGGCAGACAGAACCCTTACTTCACAGTAGGGGAGAAAAATGCTTTTAAAACTGAGACAATTATCTGGAAACAAAGACCTACAGTTTTCACCTTAATACCTCTAGTCAGAACGAATATCATCTTGCTAAGGAAAAGGGAGATAGCAAAGCTTTTTTCCCCCTGTATCCAGGCAGAGGGTTCCTTTTCCATGAATACACTAGGAATTTACATTCCTATAAATAACGCTGTTAGGTTAGTTGATCTTTTAATGATACTTTTAATGGAAAACATCTCAAAAACAGAATGACAGAGTTGTAGGGTTGTCACGTATGAGCAAAGAGTATGTTAAATATACTTTAACAAAAACATCATAGTGAACACACACACCTTTTTGGGAGATAGGTGGTAAATGTGTATCAGTGCATGCTCATCACAAGCAATATTTAAAAAGAGCTTTTTGTGCACTGATACTTCCTTGTATGTCCCGCGCAAGGAAAATGGCTCATAGAGTATCTATTGAAAAGCTGGCTTACTTCTATGCCTGTTCTGTATTTTGTATATTCCTTTACGTGGCTTTCCATTTCAGTACAAGCTTGTTACTGATTCCTCACTAGTCTCCACATGAGATCAAGTTGCTAACAGTGTAAAGCATCCATCCACAGAAACATATCATTGTAATTTCAGGATTCAATAGAAAAACATGTAGGTACAATTTCCAAATACAGTATCCAGGAAAAGATGTGTGTGAAAAACTTCATTTCACTCACCAGTAGGCCGACACACAATTACTAAGAATACCACTGATTAATCTAAGGAACACAAGTCCCAATAATGACAACTTTCCTATTTCATCTCTCACGTAATTTTGTAAATTATACTGTAGTCCTAATACTGCAGAAAGCTCTGTGAAGAAGTAACCCTGCTAAAAGTTTAGAACAAATGTATTCTTCCTTCCTATTCAATTTCACTGTATCAAGCATGGAAAAGACTCTCCAGGAAAACATGTACACTCTGATTACTGCATATTGCTTATACAGTGTACTGTCTGTAAGCATCAGAATAGAACTTTTTTCTTTAGTCAGAACTCTATGGACTGAATAATTTCGTTTCTTAGAAGAAATTAAATTCTTTGATCTTTCCAGTTTTGGAACAACTTATTTGGCACAGAAATTATGACATAAAAAAAATAAAGTTCATGAACGCTGCAATGAAAAACAGAGTTACAACACTTTGTTTCACCTTTTTCCACCAGGGCTATCATGTAAATCTTTAAACAACTTGAAGACGAGTGAGTTCCAACTTCTTTTCTGAAGATATCTCACATCAGGACTGACCAACAGTCTTACCTTCACTTTAAATGACAAGGAATTCACTTTTTGTCTTATGCTTGTACTTGTAGAGAATTACCGCTGAAGAAAGAACCCAGCAGTAAGCATGATGCCTCCAGAAATGCTTTCAAGTTTTCTTCCTCACATGTTCACCAAATATGACCACAGCCAAAATAATTTTTACAAACTACACATGAAAAAGATGTTACATTGGCACAGTTGTGAAAAATTTCCATTACTGTACATAGAAAATAATTCAATTCTAGGAAGCTAGCATAACTGACTGTAAGTATTAAGTGCAACATTGGCTGAGTATTGGCATCTGAAAACTTAAGAATATGGACTCAAATGGCAAACACTGCAACTTGGATAAGTATCTTAGCTCTAGGCAGACTGAAATAGATTTCTATGTAGGTATACAATGGCCAAACCCTCCAACAGCAAGAAGAGCAACTCAACAACATGCACAGTGTGTTTTAGAGAGCTACTCACACAGCATGCCTGAAGCTGATGTTATTAACAATGAGTTGCAAATCGTTTCTGTTCAAATCAGACACACATTTAATGTTGGGTCTGAAGACAGCTGGACTTGGAGAAAACTCAAATTGTAATCCAGACTGCTCAGGAAGCTACCACTTTGGTCTCAACTAAACCAAAGAAGGGAGAAGAAACTTGGGTTGTTATAATCTGCACCCACATCAAGAGCTACTGCTCTGACAAGAATTTATGTGGTATAGTAATGCAAACGAATAACACTTTCAGAAGGCTTTAGATGAACGGAGAAAGCTGGTATCTTTTTGATAGTGTTAGCTTCTGATCCTACCTGGTTCGATAAGATACTGCAACACTGCATTGTTTTACCACAAAAGGCCTTTCTTCACCACCTGAAAACCTGAAAGTATCTATTGTTTCTACTAAGGCTCAAGAAAAGAGGCTAGATAAAAGATGCCAGCAGCAAGAGGAAAGATCTAACGAAGCTCAGATCCACATGAAATCAATGTTAACTGACGTGAAAACACCCTTTCAAAAAATCTGCTTGAATATTTACAGAATGACAAGACTAGATAATTTGTAAATTAGTTCTTTTGTTTGGGATGGGTCACTCAGAGTAGCACCAATTTAGATTTTGTTAGGCAGACAAGCAAAGATAAAATGTTTGGGGGTTTTTTCTGCACTAAAAGGGTGTCAGCAAGCATATCTCTGATCTCCAGCAGGCAAATCATTCCAGCAGCTAGCAAATGGGTGCTTACACACAAGTCTCAGCTGCTGAAAGAGACTGGAAAGCCATCAGGGAGTGAGGGATGTTAACCAGCAGTCTAGTCCCCAGCAAGATCAAAGATGGAGCTCTTAAGGAACAAGACTGTTAGTAAATTAATGTCTATTTTATTTTCCTTTTTTAATTACAAAGTCACCTACTATCTTCACTGTATTCTAAGAAATAGAAGAGACCTACACCTTTTGCTACAATACTTACAATTTACAAATAAATGCCAGACTCCTAGCCAGTATCTCTTCCTCACTAGAAGTAACCCAGAAAGGCCTTGAACCAGGGCTACCCATTTGGATCACAAACATGCCAATGTTAGAGTGTGATGAAAAAGACATTGCCACCCTGACACAAGCAAACACCAGTATTTCTCAGGCCACGTGGCACAGTACAAAACTTTAAGAGGTCTTTAAAAGCAAAGTTTCTCAAATTAGGCAAAAAACCTTTCCTTTTTACAAGGATTAAAAAAAGACTGGCTGGTATTTTCTGATATTTTCTGATTATGACTGCAAAATAAAAGGAATGTGGAAATAAGCAGTTATTATGAAGCAATCCGTCCACAACTTTTCTTTCTCGTTTTGTCACTGAAGGTTACAGATGTTCTAATTATGCAAAAATTAGCTATTTTGGATTTCAGACAATGTAATTTCAGTGATCTTGCTTTGTTACTTTTACTGAGAGTTATTTAAAGCTCGATGCAATGGTGTGGCATAACTTTCACTGCTTACAAAGCAAACTGGACAGAGTGCTAAGGACAAAAAGTACTACAAGTGCTGTATAAGTGTTTTCACATGCAATGAAGACGAAATCAAACCACACACCCACAGCTGTTTTTAAAGCCAGAATATGAATGTAAGTATGTAGAGTAATACCCTCTCAGGAAAGAAAAAAAACAACTTTTGGCTAACATAAGCAATTTGAAAGAGGGTAACAAATCCCTTTTTATTTTCTTTAAGTCTGTGTGCTACTGCATTACAGTTCATGTAAGTACCTTTAAAAGCAAGTGAGCAGCATGAAGGAATACAGTAGCAGATTTGGATTATTCTACAGATGGCTGGAGTACAATGCAGTACTCAGGGTGGCTGCAATGGTTTCAGTGAATATCAATATGAAGATGATACTTTTCATGGTTTTCTCTCAAAGCAAATCCATTTAGCTCCAAATTAATTACATTTTTTCTTTTTCAAGCCAGCACTGTGTGATGTAAAACTAAAATAGTAAAGCAAGGAATAAAAATGACATTTTATGGTGTAAGCTCTTCATAAAGATAGACACGAAGTAAGTATTTTAACTATGCTTGTCTTCCAATCTTTTACTTAACATGCATGTTCTTCAAAGGGAAAAATGGAAAAATAAGGTGTTACAGGTCAGTTTGCCCCTATGAACCACTTTATAAACTGATGTTTAAACCTGTGTTTAAGATACTGACTTCTTAAAGAATAAAAACTGAAAGCTTATGATTTGTTTAATGTCTTGTCTACAATGATTTAACACACGTTGAAAGTGTGACATATGGGTTAGTCACTGATATTTAGATTTACTATCTAAGAAGTTACGAAACTTTTATAATAACCTGTTCCCAGATTTTTCTTACATCTCCTTTTACATATGGAGAGAATGCTGAGAATATATTTTCTAACAATCAAAGATTTCAAATTTAAAAGCAAAGTAAATACAGAAAATGGTTTAAAACTTTTTCTCTTGAAATAGTATTTAAATACTACTTTGGAAAGAAATTTAACACAAATTTTATTCTCCTTTTAGTCACAAGAAGGTTTGCAACATGCATATTGCTCCCCACAACATTCTTTCCTCTAAACTGGAGGTACAGATTTGATGATGGACTGATAGGTGGATAAAGAATTGGTTGAATGGCAGCAGCCAAAGACTTGCAATCAATGGTTCAATGTTCAAGTGGAAACCAGTAACGAGTGGTGTCCCTCAAGGGTCCACACTAGGGTAAGTACTGTTTAATATTTTCACTATTGTCTTCAATATCGACACAGTTAGTGGGACTGAGTGCACACTCAGCAAGTTTGTGGATTACACCAAGTTGAGTGATGAGGCTGGTATACTTGCAGGAAGGGATGCCATCCAAAGAGAACTTGATAGGCTTGAGAGATGGGCCAGTGGGAACCTCATGAAGTTCAGCAAGGCCAAGTGCAAGGTCCTGCACACTGGGGGCAATCCCAAGCACAAACACAGGCTGGGCACAGACGGGATTGAGAGCAGCCCTGAGGAGATAGACTTGGGGTGCTGGTTGATGAGAAACTGAACATAAGCCGGCTACAGTGTGTGCTTGCAGCCCAGAAACCAACTGTGTGCTGGGCTGCATCAAGAGAAGTGTGACCATCAGGTCAAGGTAGGTGACTCTCTCCCTCTGCTCCACTCTCATGAGACCCCACCTGCAGTCCTGCATTCAGCTCTGGGGCCCCTAACACAAGAATGATGTGGACCTATTGGAGCAAACCCAGAGGAAGCCACATAGATGCTCCGGGGGTTGGAGCATGTCTCCTATGAAGACAGGCTGAGAAAGCTGGGCTTGTTCAGCCTGGAGAAGGCTCCAGGGAGAACTTAAGGTAGCCTTCCAGTACTTAAAGTTGGTCTACAGGGAAGCTGGAAAGTGACTCTGTACAAAGGTCTATAGTGGTAGGACAAGGTGCAATGGTTTTAAACTAAAAGATGGGAGATTTAGACTGTATGTGAAGAAATACTTCACTATGAGGGTGGTGAGCCACAAGCACAGGGTGCCCAGAGAAGCTGTGGCTGCCCCATCCCTGGCAGTGCTCAAGGCCAACTTGGACGGGGCTTTGAGCAACCTGGTCTAGTGGAAGGGGTCTCTGCCTATGGCAGGGGGTCGGAACTAGATGAGCTTTAAGGTTCCTTCCAACCCAAAGCATAATTCTGTAATGATTCAAAGATAACATGCCTTTTTAAGATGGAACATTATTTTACAGATAAAAATACATTTAAATACGTGTATTAAAATATTCAGCCAAATTAGAATGATGTCATTTAATACTGAAATATCTTGGGTTTAATACTGACATTCAAAATATTAAATTCCAAAACAGCTAGAATTTCTCTTCTTAAGACTTAAGTAAATAAACAATGAAGAATGATATTCAGGTATGGTAAGTTAAAAAAAAGTGATTTCTAACATGACATAATGACACATACAGTGTTACACAGGTAAGTGCAGTTTTTACATACACTGGGGAGTTTAGCTTAAAAAACAAAAGAAAAATGTGATGGTGAAGAGTACTACCAGGAAACTATTACTAGCTGTTTCCACACTGGCTAAACGCGGACCGTTAAGTCTGCCTTTCCTTTATACAACAAAAATGTCTCAGGGAAAACTTACCTACCTTGAAGCCACTGTACATTCACCCATATTCTGGGTTGTTAGAGGCCTTTAGGGTATGACTATCTATGTACAGTAAATTGCTTTGCCTTTAATCTTCCTGATTCACGTATTCTTCTATCTAGAGCACTTCTGGGTTTTTGCTCTTTTTTTCCTAAGAAAAATGAGGAAGTAATGGGGACTGAACTATCTAAAGTTTGAACTAAGCATACATCAGAGACAAAATGGAGACTCTTGACTTAATATTTTCTCCTGTTTAGTACCAAGGCAGTGCTCTAGGTGCATTCAATGTGTAAAACTGCAGTGACCAGTAGGAAAATGAACTGGGAAAACAGATAGTTGACAGATGAACTGATGAACCAGCAACAAACCCTGATTAACCTGGTCAGGTACTCATCTTGACAGCAGCCCTATGAAAAAGCACATGAGGAGTATCTGGTGAGTGACAGAACTAAGAGTTGAACACACACAAAATGGAGATGCCATTAGATTCCAGGCCTGAGAAAAGTTCTGTGACTGCTGAGAAGAGAGTAATTCCACAGCCCTAAACACAAGAACGAATTACCAAAATTGCAAACCAGTCGCGTTAATGAGAACAAATAGTCCTATACACCTGGGACCATTATTTTCAAAGGATTAAAGCACTATTGTGTAGGAGAATCAATTCTATTTGGATGGGTTTGTTTATCTTGGCAATAAACAGATTAACTTGTCTGCAACCAGAAACCAGCCAGAACCCTGGTGGTAAGACAAAGGCAGTGTGAGATCAGAGGGGGTCTAAGGAATATGTAGGTCAAACAGCTACAGTTTGACAGTTGGCAATCCATTGGCATTGGTTTTGCTAAAGCTGAAGCCCACAGAAATATTAAAATCTGGAATGTTAATACACAGCCTGTGCCTGCAAGAGTAAGGACCAACTGAATAAACTGCATCTCTGTATCAGCAAGAACTTTCATAAACACACAATGTGAGTTTTCGTATCTGAACTGAAATGTTTCTTGAATTGTTCATGTTTTCTGTCTGTTGGAAGTACTGAAATGTGAAAGGGAACACCTGGGAGGCCAAAAGCTCTATTCTATTCAACAACTGTACTTGGTACAACAATGAAAGAAAGCTTTAGGATACTAAAGATGCAGAAAGACTTCCTTTTGTCTCTGGGAACTAAAACCTCACAAGGCTTCACTGAGAGACTGCATCCAGTCCTGCATACCCTCAGAACAGGGGGAGTTCAGCATCATTGGGATTGTTATCATCTGGATGCCCCACATGTGAAGACATACTAGAAGTTGGTTTGCTTAGCTTGAAACAGGGTTACAAGTGGCAGATCTAACTGCAGTGTTATCTGCAACAGTTTCAGCATTAAATTGTACCTCTGTGACAGGTGATTTCAGTTTATGTTACTAAAGATTACAGATCTTATCTGCTTAGAAAACCCACCTCTTAACAAAGAATAATAACCATGCCCTAGCTGAAGAGCTGATAAGGAATACAGTTTCAATTCATCCATGAGGATTTCACTTCTCTGAGTATTTTTTGCCAGGAGTTGACTCAAATGAAATCTCTAGAAGATGGCAATCATACCTTTTAGATGGCCACTGTTCTTCACTACTAGAAGATGAGGAACTGGATGCACAAGTAATTTCAATAGATACTGGCTAATCAGTAGAGACAGTAGCCAGAATAATTATGTAGGTAGGTTGGTAGTAGGGCACTGAAATTCACAAGTGACAAGGCTGTCAAATGGTCAATCTTGAGATCCAAACTTCGGTGGCTTTCTGCTTGTCTATCACCACCAGTCTGTAAGTGCTGCAACTGGAGTCCGATTTATGATTTTTAAACAATGCAAAAGTACTCCAGACCAATCTCCAATAGCTCTGAAACTTCAGAGTATGAAAAAAACCAATATGCTCCTATTAGACAGTTCTGCTTCTAGACTCTACCATTCAGAGCATCACTTAGCCACAGAGATCTTGGTGTAGAATCAAAATGCTACGCTCAGACAATACAAGATGCTAAATTCACTTCAACTGTTAAAATGTGTTTAATAGAAAGTCAATAGTTTAATTTTGCATTAATGGTTGCATAATCCGTTTCTCCGAGTAAAGAGAGCATAAACGTGCCATGCTGGCACAAACTCTGTATTAGTTGCATATATTCTAGTCCATGTGACAGAATGGCAATCATGTACCAAACATCACAATTCTTATGTGAGCAATCTGGTAGTGCAGAGATACAGAGAGTATTAGTGATGGTGAAATCATGCCTAGGCTCCATGGCATAAACTTAACTGTGAAACCATGGCATTAGACTTCATTTCTTTTCCTCATACTGACTAGCTGTGAATTGAACTGAAAATGCTATTTACAGGCTAGTATGTGGAAACATTTCCAAGCAAACGAGACTGGAAAGGTGAAGATAAATATTAAAACAGGGTTAGAAATCACCTTGCTGAAAACTTTAACCCAAAAGCTCCCTAGCACATTTCACTACTGTGAAGCCACAAGGAATCTGATAGGGTATTACTGAGATTATAATAATAATGGTAACTAGAAAATGCTGCATTTTCTACATTTCTGTTTAATGCAGCATAGCATCATGTCCTTAGTAGTTGCATTTTCCTGTATAATGCATTTTGCTAAGACTGCGTTTACAGAAACAAGACATATCAAACACTAACAAAGATCTACATTCAAAACCTACACAAAATAATGGAATTTTAAGACAATTTACGTTTGTTACTCCATAAAATCCCAGCATCCCACTGCTTCAAGCTGCTGACTAGAGAAAGCACCTAAATTCTCTCCACTTAAATGACTACAATTGAAAGTACAAAATAATGCAAGAATTTTAAAACAAAATATAGTTTTGTCACAAATCCTGGTTTCCACCCTGACCAACGTAGTTTAAACATTCAGTGGTGTCACAGCCTAGAAAATATGTGGTATCAGCTATGACTGAGGATTATAAAGTAATTAGCTCACACAGATCAATCCAGAAATCAACGCTGATCTTGTAAAGGCTAACCTTAGGATCAAGAGCCTGCAACAGCAGCTGCTGTCCAGTCCTGCCATCGCTCTGTGTTCTAGGAGCCAGACGGGAAAATTAGTCCTTCTTTCACCATCCGTGTAACTCCCAACTAGGTGATACCTGAGCTTTGATAACAACCTGTCCCCATATTTTTAAACTACTGTGCTGGCAGCTGTGTGAAATGAGGTAGGGGGTCTCAGTCATAAACCCACAACATGCAGAAAAAAAGCAAGTGGAGTTGACATATTTTATTGATCTGAACACTCAATCAGTGAGAAAGAGATAGCCATGACAGTCCTGGTACACAAAGCAAAGGCTGTTCTTGCGTATCATGTTGAAGAGCAGGGCATGAAGAGAAGTGCAGTATTGTTACATATTAGGAACACCAGAACTGCAAAATAACAAAGTATAACATAGGAAAGGTGGAAAGGAGACCTTTCTTATATCAAGAAAAGCTTATTGTTTTCCTTACTGCAAGTGACTGCCAACGGCAGATACCACCAGCAGATTTTCCCTACTGTTAAAAAGGAATTTTGATGGATTATAGTGACAGACCAATATAAAGTCAATGTGTTAAAAAAATATACCTACAGTCAAAAAAAGATTTGACCAGAGTGGTTCACTAGTGCCATAAAAAGAAAAATACGGGATTTTTAAAAAAGTTAAACACATGCTATTTTCTGCAGTGACAAAAAATTTCTGCTCCATCAGTGCAGTAATTTATTTAATGCCTTTATCTACATAAACAAATTTTAAGAATCTGTAGATCTCTCAATCAACTTTATGTTAAAGCTTCAAATTATGGCTAGTATTTTTGGCAGTATAGCCACTTTTCAGTGAACTGCAGTGAATGCTTTATTAGCTAAGCTTTTTTGTAGCTGCTTTCCAGTGAACTGCAGTGAACATATTACTATTTGGGATTTTTAATTTCTTTCTTTTTTGTTTCCCTATCAGAGATCCTATTAATTGATATATCAGAAACGGTTCCTTCCACACTACCGTAATGTAGAAAATCTAATCTCAAAGGAAAAAAGTTGCCCTCAAACCTGTGGGTAAATACTAGATGCATATACGCAGCATTCATTGTTTAAAATGTAGTATTCTGTCCTTTTGAACATTTTTTTTCATAATTCAAGCTCTTTCGAATAATAGGGAGGAAAAAGGCGGTAAGAATTACTGGAATAAGTAAAACTATTTTAGAGAATTTTCTTTTAACAACAATGAAAGATGCTCATGGGCATATAGGCTTTATGTAAATGCTTAGCACAAAAGATTTTTATTACAGTTAAGATATATTTCAGTGGACAAAAAGTAAGAATGGAACAGAGGAAAAGTAAAAGTTTTTAATGTACAAACTGAATCCTACATCAGTGTAGATTAAAAGAGCTACAGTGATAAATGAAAGTCTATGAAAATACATATATTTGAGCTTCCCAGCATCCCTGAGAATTTTCCCAGTATATGCTACCTTTGCTCGCAGGTTTGTGTGTCATCTACAGCACAGCATGAGATGAGATTGGCTATACAGCCTAATGCTTTCTTGATACGTTTACCTAGCCACAGCTCCAATGTTCACCTCTCCCTTTCTCTGAAAGATGAAATAGCTTGCAAACGCTTCCGCTGACTTCATTTTCCCCTTGATCCCCAGCACTAAAAGCTGGAGTTTTAAAAGCGGCACTTCTGAAAAAGCTTAGGAGACTGTAAGAGTGGTAACTT
The DNA here is from genome assembly GCF_000696875.1 of Nestor notabilis. Classification (NCBI taxonomy): domain Eukaryota; kingdom Metazoa; phylum Chordata; class Aves; order Psittaciformes; family Psittacidae; genus Nestor; species Nestor notabilis. The sequence continues at coordinate 85,601 of NW_009928634.1, forward strand.
GCCTCATACATAATTTCGTAGTGGCAATTTATATTTTTTTATTAGGCGTAAAGTGCAGATTTGTATAACTGAGTGGCAAATTCAGTTCCCTCATGCTGCAGCGAAGAGCAGTAACAGCTTGACTCTTGAGATATTTTTATTTATTTTTCAATCCAAGCTTGGACATGTTTTGCATGAAAGATGATCTGAATTTGAATTTCTACACTACCTAAGTTCTACTTTCACACTCCAATAGAAAATTTACAAATCACACAAAGTAACGTTTTCTTGTGGCCCTCTATATATAGTTCTAAAAAAAAAAAAATGCCTACAATACAAAAACCATTCTATCAGAGAATTAAAACTCTGAAATCTCATTTGAAAATCACTTGCTTTTCAAAAAAATCCAATTAATTAACAAGCAGATTTTAGGCAAATCTATCTGTCCATTACAAAAGACAATTAATATCTTTGCCCAGAATATTAAATCTTACATGGCCACAGACATTCTGACACTTAATTCAATACTGTACCATCTTGCTAGAGGGAAAATGTAGAATAGGTCTTTTGTAAACTCTATTAAAAATGTATGAGACTTTTTATTTTGTAAAATTTAATTTTTTAATCCATAACCCTTAAATGTCATGCACATTAAAAACCAACATGCATTCTAAACAAAACAGGTCAGAACCAGGCAGCATATATTAATAATAACGGGGCAATTAACATGGAATCAGAATGCTAGTCTTAACATGAATAGGTCACACCAGTACAGTGAACTGACTGACAATATGCAAACCTTTAGTCCCAGGCTACTTTTCTGGCAATTGTGATGCATGTACTTTATGCCGCCATAAGAAAACAAGCAAGTGTCACTATTTTTAAAACATACCTGTATTTGGTTTTGCCCAAGAAGAGTAAGAATTGGTAGACAACAGAAAAATAAACTAAATGGGGGAAAAAAATATTATTAAGGAGACCTAAGACACAAAATGCAATTTTTTTTTCCCCGTGTTCCAAGTATCTTCACAAGAGACTTTAAAGTGCCATTGCACTATCCAGTATAGCCATGGAAATCAGAGATACAGCCTTCGAGAAATAAGCTGGTTTTGTTTCAATACTACAAAAAACAAATTATTTGGAAAACACAGGCATATTTAATGCTGGACTCCAACCCTAATCCACGGAGATCCCAAAGCCACAGTCATAATCCCTTTAAAACTTCTTAAACTTGAAAGCACCTCAATACTCCAGAAAGAAGCACCCTTCATCGCACTCCGCTACCCATAACTTCAACTCCATTTATACTCCATCAATTTCAATCAGTAACCTCTCTTCATACTTTCTCTTCTCCCTTCATCTGTACTTCAAATACTTTGGGATTGTTGCCAAAGGTTCCTGAAACTGCCTCTTGAAAGAGGGTGCCTGGCCTTCAGAAGTCACCAACTATTAATTAATTTTTAACAAATCTAACTACAGCATGGAAAGAACCCTTGCATGCAAGCCAGTTTAACTGACAAAATAAGCATGGAAATACACTCCTTGACATTACAATTTTTGTTTAGCGTTAAAGTAATGATCCAACTGGCCCTTCAGTTTAATTCTTCCACAAAATACAAAACCTAGCAAGTCACATGACAGATCAAAGAGCAGTAATTATTAAACAAGTATCTGGAAAGAAAATGATAATGAAAATGAGTAGGCAAAGCTTCCCTTCTTCCCTTAAAGATAATTAGCTTTCCAGCTAAAAAAAATCCCCAACTACCTAATATTCAGGTTTCTTCTGTTTCATTGTGAACACCCTGAGATCGACACCTTTACAGGTAATGGTGCATGTGCATTCCCACCAGACTCCAGCTGGACTTCCTGAGCCTCATGTGGGTTTATCTGTCTAATAACCTTCAACAGTCCTGTATTCACAAGCTTGTCCCATCTCCCCTTAAGCCCACGAAAAATGTTTGCACCCACATTTTTGGGCAAGGCTTTCCAAAGGACTATTACTTTTTTACATGAATGTATCAACACTCAGCTTCAATTAAAAAACCCCACATCCTGACATAGAATCATAGAATCATAGAATAGTCAGGGTTGGAAAGGACCTTAAGATCATCTAGTTCCAACCCCCCTGCCATGAGCAGGGACACCACACACTAAACTATGTCACCCAAGGCTCTGTCCAACCTGGCCGACCTATCAGCTCCCTTTATAAAGTTAGTATGACTCAATGACAGTCGTACTGCTAACCTCAATAAACGCCTTTCCTCCATCTATTAATTGTCATGCTATTGTCAATTTGAGGGGAAAATACTAAGATGCTACTTAAAGGTTATACTACATTTTATCCACTCAGTTTTAGAAAGATGTATTTTAAAATGGAGTAGGAAGGGATTTGCTTTAATTCCCGATGCATCTTACCCATTACTTCAGTTTTTCTCCACCTTTAGTACAGCTTCTCTTGACTGAAGAGTTCTTTCTACACATAGAACTCACAATTTGGGAGTCTTTGAGTTCCTTTCAGAAAACAGAAGATTCTTAACTCTAGGAACAGTCAAAATAGGACTTCAGAATGGAAATGAACTTTAGAAAAGCATGATTTCCTGCTTTTTAGATGTAATCAATATACAATTATCAAAAAGTAAGAAACACATGCTGATTCTGGACAAAAAGTATTTTGGAGATTGATAATGAAAGAGAATTACTGCTCACCATCAACCACCCTGCAAACATCCATTCTTTCTTGATTACTTTTTTCAGCAGCTGGATAATTCCTTTAATTTTGCATTCCCATTCATAAAGCTGACCCCCCCCCCTTTTTTTTTTTTAGAAAAAGGTTGTTGTCCCTTAGAAATTTCAGAACATTTTTTATGTAAACACAAAATACAATAACATTCAACTACAGTTTCTTCAGACTAAGTTTATATTACTTTTTTTACACTTACATTTTCCAAATGTAAGAACCCAACGATTCCTTTTCCTATCAAATAATACATAATAATAAATATGTTAACTACTAATAGACTTATTACTTCTTAGACTCATAGAATGGTTTGGATTGGAAGGGACCTTAAAGCTCATCTAGTTCCAACCCCCTGCCACAGGTAGGGACACCTTCCACTAGACCAGGTTGCTCAAAGCCCCATCCAGCCTGGCCTTGAACACTGCCAGGGATGGGGTAGCCACAACTGTGGGGCAATATCACTCCAACTAACACCACTCCAACAAACACTAAACTATTTTAATACAGGCATATACTTGACTTATGTCTACCGCATTTTTATAGAAATAAACAGTAGGCAAGACTTCTATTCTCCCAGTATGGAAAAAAAAAAAAACCAACAAAAACACGACAAAAAAACAAAGACAAGAACACTATAAAACCATAATTTGCTATAATGACTTGATGAATCTTGAGTCATGAAATAAAACCCATTCTTTAAGTACAATGTTCTGCAGGAAATCATACTGAGTGTGGCAGCAGAGAAAAAACATAAAAAAGGAAAAAAGTCTACGAGATACATATTCTACATCTAGGGAAATATTTAAAGATATCAAAAGTGATTTTCTTTCCCTGAGTATCTGTCACAGCATTTTCAGAAACACTATCTATACTTATGCAATTGCTAATATTAGCATAACAGTTCTCTAAATTTATTCCGGCTCATGCCTGTTACGCTTATAAAATTCAACACAACAGCAGCACAGTCCTGGTTGAAGATCTTCCTGTGTCTCCTCAGATGCTTATGCAACAACCTCAAACATAGGCTGCAGAGACAATCTTTGCTCTTCATTTAGTAAACTTTTATTCGTTGACAGTTCTGGTTTTTTCTTTTTGTCTCTGCAGTAATGAAGAAAACAAAGAACCTGCTGAATGTACATACTGCCTTAGTCCCTGTGTACAGAAGCAGTTCAGTATTTGGTAACTCTGCAAATTTACTGCCATTTGTGTAATACAAAACAGCTCAACGTTTGGACAGCTTATGATTTCATAGTGCATCTGCAGTGTTCATGCATAATACATATTTTTCTGAGATTCATCCAAATAAAAGGGACTGAACAAACAGCAATCTGTGATGATGACATGGATGTCATCTAAGTTGGAAAATTTAGTGCTCCCTTAAAAGCAAAATAAGTGATTTTACGACTGCATTGAATAGCACTTCAGGATTATATTGCAATAGCTAGTTTCAACATTTAAGAAGGCCAACCCTTTGCAAATCTAGTGCCCATATATGCTGAAAAATACTATATGTAGTCTTCTAAATCATTAAGCATGAAGCTGTGCAAGGCACCTAGAAAAAGAAAGGTAATACAGATCTTAAGGAGTATTGAACATTTTTATTTAATACTACATCACTGGTGTAATCCTACACCACTACAACTTGCATTCTGTACAGACCAAATGTAAAAACGAGTGACAGGTATAAAGGCAGGGAGAAATCTGAGGTAATTAATCATTGAGATGCTTGAAGATGGTTTACATCAGCCGTCCAAATTCTTTTACACTGCAGGATTCTGTTATTTTCTTACAGAGCATAAATACGACAGTTTAAATACTACTGCAAGACAAAGCTTTAAGGGTAAAAGAATACTGGAATGAAAACAAATGGACCCAAATTATCCAAATACTCGGCTTAAATTCAAATGACAGTTCTTAAACACTACGGTAGAAAAGTCTGGAAGGGTATTCCCACCAAAGTAATCGGGCCAAAAGTCTGAACTAATTTTATATTGAACATCACAGAATTTATGAAGGAGCTATATGACATAGCAATCTAATGAAATCAAGGAAATAGTAGCACAGGCTATCACTTTTAGTTCCAGATTCTTAAATTCTTTTCCTAAGAATGAGGCACCCAAAACTGGAAATCACCTCTGAGCACTGTTATCACTGGATAAAACAGAACGAAGCAACTTGCAGAAGTATTAGAGAGTATCAGTTTCTCAAAGCACACTAAATACTAACCTACATTAAAAATAAGCAAAAAAAACCCCGTTGTATGTTAACAGCTAAAGTCAGCTAGTGCCACAAACTTCCCTTCAATCTTAAAAGATTAACTTAACAAGCAAAGCAGCCTCCCACGTACCTTGCTCTCTGCTCATTGTTTGCAGCGCTGTTGGTAATATGCCCCAAAACAACATAAAGCTTTCAGTTCTACATCCAACACATCATAAATAGCAACATGCACCTTAACTTTATTACACCTACAAAATCTCAGCAGCAGCTTTCTACTATTGTGAAGCAACGGAACCTTGTATCAGATTGTCACACAGTCCACTTGTTTATTTTACTTCAGTATGTGTGACAGCTAGTAAGATAAAAATCCACTCTGCCCAGACTCCCAGTTCAGTGCAGTATCCCCAAGACTACTGAGTACTCTAACCAGTATCTCTCCCACACCTAATTTTTCCATCAAACATCCTAAACCATATTAGACTCAGTAATGTCAGAAATAGCTTCAGGGAATATTGTATATTGTCACTATGAAACAGGCACAGCAGGTTACTTCAGAGAATAATCTCTTTCATTAAATTTTTAAGAAGTGAAATATCATTAGATGATTCATTCCCTGCAATCTGTATTGTTTTGTAAAGTAATTGAAAAAAAGAGTTCATTGATCCATGTTTTACTTTTTTTTTTCCCCTTTAATTCTTTCAGGCACAGAGAAAGCACAAGTTTTCAAAACTCTGAAAAGTACTTTCAGTTTTATTCCTGCATTTGAGCCAAGTCCCAAAAGGGCCAATCTGTAGCTAAATGAACACAGACAGAATATTTAATTTTGCTACCATCATAGGACTGATTTCCACACAACAAAAAGAAAACACTCTCGGTCAGCTCTTGTCCAAATTGAACCTCTCCAATCTTCATATATTTCCACAGCATCTCCTCTCTAAGAGCCTACTGCTTCTGTACCAAAAAACCCTGCAGCTTTCTTTAGATTTTTCTTTAAACACAGTCTTCTGATGCTTGTTTGAGATACACAACTGAAGCTATTTTTAGATTTCTTCTAGTGCCTTCATTCTGCTACTCATTCTGAATATATAAGGAACATTCAAACCATATTGCTGAATTTTGGAGATTTTGTAGAAGGATCCTTTCACACTTCCGTAATTGTATATACATAAACAAAACGTATTTGACTGAAAACAAGTTTCATTGTTTTTCATGGAAGTTTCCTCAGACAGTAAGTTCCCCATTTCTCAAAAATCTTTTTGCAAACTGAAGACCTGACTGAGGCACACCCTGATTTCTAAAAAGCAAACTTTTTTTTAAAAAAAAAGGCATGCAGCACTATCTTCGGCAATTTTAGATGTTGGTTTAGAAGAAATGAACATTGAACATTCAGCTATGAACAAAACAGTAACAAAGCTTGCTGCAAATTTATCAGGTGTGCATTTGTATGAACATGGAGTAAAAAGTAAATTCATGAATTTTTATATACGGCATGACCACTAAGAAAAATGAAATAAAAGACACTATGGAAATTCAAGCTAAGCAGCGCATGGAAACCACAGCTTAGGATCAAGCCTGAACAGCTTATTTTAAAGGATATAAAATAGACACTGTGCTTTCAAAAATACTTTGAAAGGAGCAGTATTCCTCAGCACAAGGCAAGAGCTAATTCTATATGGAACCACTATATAAGAAATATAGCTTTACATGTTACCTACAACAATCTCTCTATTGACAACAGAGATGCAAAAGAAGCAGTACATGTAAAATAAACATTATAGATTTGATACAGAAGAAAGGAACAATACCAGCATGTGAGAACAATTCAGAGTTTCAAAAATCTGAACACATCTTGAAATCATCAGGATATTCAATTCTGTATTGTACACCACTTGCAGTTGCTGCTGAAAGATTTGCAAGATTTTTTAATTATTATTTTTACTTTTATGCAGTTGACATTTCAATATTGTCTTTAATTTTAACTCAAAATTTACTGTATTCTTAATCCCTACTGAATTACATGGTATTAGAAACCAACGTGTTCTTAGTACTAAAAAACCCAGGGAACTACAGACAAGTCAGTCTCACCTCCATGCCTGGCAAAATCTTGGAGCAGAGTCTCCTGGAAAGCATGCTGAGGCACATGAAAAACAACAAGGTGGTTTCACTAAGGGGAAATCCTGCCCAACCAATCTGGTGGCCTTCTATGATGGGGCTACAGAACTGATGGACAGGGACAGAGCAGTTCACGTCATCTACCTGGACTTGTGCAAAATGTTCGACACTCTCCCACACGACCTCCTTTGTCTCTAAACTGGAGAGACATCAATTTGATGGATGGACCACTCTGTGGATAAAGAACTGGCTGGATGGCCACATGCAGAAGGTTACGATCAATGGCTCAATATGCAATTTGAGATGGGTAAGGAGTGGTGTCTCTCAGGGGTCAGAGTTGGCCTGTTCAACATCTTTGTCGGTGACACGGACAGCGGGATTGAGTGTGCCCTCAGCAAGTTTGCCGACGACACCAAGCTGTATGGCTCAGTTGACACGCAGAAGGGAAGGGATGGGACTCAGAGGAACTTTGACACACTTGAAAGGTGGGCCAGTGCCAACCTCATGAAGTTCAACCAAGCTTAGTGAATGGTCCTACACCTGGGTCCATGACCAGCAGGTTGAAGGAGGTGATCCTGTCCCTCTACTCTGCTCTTGTGAGACCTCACTTGGAGTATTGTGTACAGTCCTGGTGTCCTCAACATAAGAAGGATATGGAGCTGTTGAAGCAAGTCCAGAAGAGGGCCATGAGGATGATCAGGGGGCTGGAGCACCTCCCATATGAAGACAGGCTGAGAAAGTTGGGGCTGTTCAGCCTGAAGAAGAGAAGGCTGCGTGGAGACCTTATAGCAGCCTTCCAGGATCTGAAGGGGGCCTATAACGGTGCTCAGGAGGGACTCTTCATTAGTGTAGTGATAGGACAAGGGGTAATGGGTTCAAACTTTAACAGGGGAAGTTTAGGTTAGATATAAGGAAGAAGTTCTTTACAGTGAGGGTGGTGAGGCACTGGAATGGGTTGCCCAAGAAAGTTGTGAATGTTCCATTCCTCGCGGTGTTCAAGGCCAGGCTGGATGGAGTCTTGGGTGACATGGTTTAGCGTGTGGTGTCCAAGAGTGTGGCTTGGAACTAGATGATTTTAAGGTCCTTTCCTACCCTAACTATTGTACGATTTTGTGACTGGACTTGCACAGAGACACATAAAAAGGATGAAGCTGAACAGGAAAGGGGACCATTGCCCTGTGGCCACCTGCCTTTTCCTTCTCTTCCTTGGCTATCTTTGCTTCTTTGAAAGGTAAATCTGCTTTACCATACACAGCATTCACTTTTCAAACATCCACTTTGGCTCTGGCATTTCCAAATAGAAATATCAATCTAGACAGACACTGCAGGAGAAAGAAAGGAAGATAATCTAACGAGAGTAGTGATTCACTTGGGTTTTTATTTGTTCACTGTTGATGTGCTTCGGGATATACCATTTAATTAATATTACACAAAGATAATAGTAGTGCTCAAGGTAATCCTTGTAAAAATTCAGTCAGGAACATGTGCAGTGATCATGCTTCAACTGCAAGCAGGTCTCATCAAGCTTTATGATGTATGCAGAAACAGCACAAATGAGTTTCTCCTCCTCTAGTATGCTAATAATTAAAATACAAATAATTAATTGAGATCAAGTTTTTATTATTAAACTCTGTAACTTTTAAAGAACTTTAAACCCGGAGTTTAGAGGTTGAACAAATATTCAGGAATAAAAACGTAAGTATGAAAATGTTTTGGATTTCAACTACTTAATACAGGCAAAACACCTTGGGTGGCACTCAATCTTGCGAAGTGCTGTTGTGATCTGCTACAGGGTAAATAAGGATTAAAATGTGAAGAGGCTAAGAAATTATGCACAACCTCAGGTCTTTCTTCTTCCTCAAATTTTCAAAAAATTCCTAAATGAACTGCAAAACCTGTTACACTGTTTCAAGCTCCTTGGGAACCAAACATCCAAACCCTTTAATTTCTTCTGGATATTCTGGTTGTCTTGGTTTTTCAGCTTCACCAGAACAGTTATCGTAATCACACAGATGCAAAGGAGGTATCACCATCTTGCAACCTACTCAATTTTCTTATTCAGGCAGAATGAACTCAAGGTTTTAACATGGCTAGCTAAGATCGCTGCAGTATAGCAACTTTCTGGTAGAAAGTGCAGAATTTGATCTGTTCCAACAAAAGCTTAGCTAAAAATCTACGTGCTTTTCTGGCAGCAAATCTGCCTGCCTCCCTGGGCCTGAAAACTGTCAAGGACACAAAGGCCAGTGAGGGTCTCATATTTTCCACCAACCTGTCCAGAGGGCTATTACAGAGCAAAAGTACCGGGACACCAGCAGTTTGGGATTTCCAAACTAGTGCCATCCCTGGCTGATGAACGATGAAGATACTGGGGTTTCTTATCTTCAGCCCCTGATGGTGCTGCTGGAAACTTTGGCATTCCAGATCTTGCCAACAGGCTGTCTGATGGCCAGCCAGACCCTCAGGGCTACCAGTGCTTCTGGGTGGCAGCTAGCCAAACATCTGCTACTCTGTCATACAGGCTGGGGTACAAAGTCATCCAGGTTATCTCAGAGTCTGGTATGTTCCTTGCCAAGAAAACAAGATCCTTATCTGCATGTAATTTTCCCACATCTACTGTTAGACCTGAACAAGGCTTTGTAGTTATTATGGTCCTCGGCCTGCTTGATAATGACAACTGTCTTTTGTTGCAAAGGACAAAGCATAGTAAGTACCTGTTTTCAATTTGTGTTGCTGGTGGGTTTTGTAAGTATACAAAAATCGTATAGAAGAAGATGTAACAAATTAATGTTTTTCCTTCCCCCTACCCCTAGAATTTATTTCTTACTCTGCAATGCTGCAGACTGAACCACAACTGTGGTATCATCAGAGGGAACCAGTCTGACACTTAAAATTTGGTTTTGGACAAAAAATCCAGGCTGTTTTTACTTACACTGCAGTTAAAACATTTAAATAGCACAAGCCATTATATATATGATGACATGTTGTATCCTGAAATCCTAAGCCATTCTGTGTGAAATACCCAGCAACCAAATCTGAAGGGTAAAATCTAAGAATTGATGAATACTAACCTATTCATAAAATAATAGATTATTTTATGCATTATCATATAAAATGTACCAGATAAGCAGGAAAAAAAGCCTCATAGTCAAGCATTGTATCTGTTGCAATGTTAGCAACATGTAAATAGGTTTAAAAGAGTAGTAAAATCATCATTTTCAGAGTGCAGCCAGTAAACCAGGAAAAAATGAAGTGGTTTCTTAAGCAAAATAAGCTTTGAAATGAAGTAGAAGTACACTGTGCTGAAATCAATGAGAAGCTGGTGAGGTGTCCAGTAATAATGCATTTAAGTAAGCGATTTGGCTAGAATTTGAAGTCATCTGTGAATAATTTATCAAATTGAGTAAAGCAGCTCAAAAGCACATGCTGGCTACAAACTGCTGAATGCTTTTGCTGTCCTGAAATTCAGACTCCCTCAGTGTTGGTTCCTTTTCTTCTATATCCACTAAATGGATGAGAATATTCCTGTATGACACCCAGGTGCCATAAAGTGATAGAGTATACTGGTTGTAGAGTGTATTTTTCCTAAAAATATTCCTGAATAAAGACTGACATAAAAAGGACATAGGCTTTCTTCTTTCACTGAGAAAACAAAGGAAAATTACAACTAGTAATGCATCGTGCCTGTTCACACTGACACAGAATGCTCTCCATCAGTAGATTTCTACACACTCCACAAAATACAATCAGTGCCTGAGACTCAGGTACACTTGATACAGGATTCAGACTGATTTCTTTTTGGGTTCAGCATCTGAATATTTTCAATTCTAGCCTCACTGGAGAGAAAAAGTGTTGGAGAAGAACAATAAATTCTAGCTAGTTGTGAAAGAACTTGTTCTCCAAGACAGGTGTGAAAAACTTTTGCACTCTCCTGTGATTAGGAATAGCTGTAAAGTCCAAGGCCACGACAAAGAGCCCTCTGCCCCTCTAGTTACAACACACTTTATACCATAGGGATTCTTGCCCTTAGCAAGCATACTTACCTCAAACGCAGTGATAAAAGGGAACCTATCTCAAAAAATTCAGAATTGGGTACTTCCTTTCCTATCATAGTTCAGCCTTCATAATACATTTTTGCCCATATACAAAAAGCTCCACTTTCTGTCACCCTGACTGTAATGTGGTGTAACATTTTGCTGTCCCTCAGCAACACTGCTCACCAACAAAAAATGTTATTCCCCCAGTTCGAACAAAAGCTGACGTGGCTCCAACTTGTAAAGCTCCCATCTTCCCCCTAAACATCCCAAACACAGCTTCCAGTAAGGGAATCGCTTCATCTTTTTACGGTTTAGCTAGCTCTTGTAATAATTAATCAGAAGAAAAAAAAAAAATCAAAATTCAACTCTCAAAATCCAAGCATTCCACTCACCTGAACCAAAATCTTGATTTTCCTGGAAAACAACATGGAAAATCCCTGAAAAAAGTATCTCTATCTGTTAAAGCTCATGGCTGCCTTAGTTGTCATGCCTCTCCTCAAAATACTGAACATCGGGAGATATTCAGGAGATCATACATAGGAGAACAAAGAACATATGTCATGTATAAAGTATTTAACCTGACGCCAACTAAAAAATTTCTAGAATATTTATCAACAGAACAAAATGGCATTGCACACTGTATCATAGAAGAAATGTGTTGAAAGATTAAAAAAAAATAAATTCCTAAATAAATAAAAGCAAAACCCTTTCCCTTTACAACTTGGAGGGCAGAATACTGAAAAGGTCCCTAAGCCTATTACTTAAAATGCTCTGGTTCATTTTGCTGAAGAAAGCAGTCAGAATGGTGAATCCAAGTAGAACTGATCACTATAATAATTCTGAAGTTAGTGAGATGGAACTCACATTTGCACTAGGAAATGCATGTGCTTGCTGTGCATTTTTGGTTGGGGGTGTTTGGTTTTTTGTTTTTTTTTTTTTTTTTTGTTTTGTTTTTTTTGTTTTTTGTTTTTTTTTTTTGTTGTTTGTCTGGTTTTTGTTTTGTTTTTTAATACAATGATAGAAAAAAAAATCCACTTGCTCAAGAAGAAAATATAGCATGCATTTCTCCATGGATCCCAGAAAAAGTCTGAAAAAAACTCTGCTGACTTAGCCTGGTTTGACAGTATAGATCATTGCAATGATTTAAAAGAATGTATAAATATTATGTGTTCTGGAACATATATATGCTACTAACAATAATATATTCAGACACTACTTCAAATAAATTAAGTTCTGCTAGTGCAACATATATTGCATCATTTAGGGTATCACAGAATAGGAGCCTGATGTAGCACCCCTCAACAGCTGCTCTTAAATTGTTGTATTTGAAATGCAGCAAATGGAATAAAGAAGAGGAAATTAATACAATCTTAACTCATGGGTACATAGATCATCAGTTAATTCCATTAAAATGTGAATAGAATTGTGTCAAAATGAAGTATAATGCTGAACAAACTTCTTTTGTCGTTCTGGTTAAGTGAATTAAACTTTCCTTGATATATTCTCACTTGAGGCTCAAGAATCCATTACAAATGTCTAAACCAAGACTGGATAACATATGTCTTGTAGCTTTTACATATTATCATTTTAATTTTCAAAATATCTCAAGAGGTGAAAAAGTACCAAAGATGAAAGTACTTCTATCAAAAGAAAAGAAGGAAGAAAACCCACACAATTTAATTAGCTGAGAAACCAGAGCTTTGTTAAAAGTTGTAAATATAATAAAGGAGATTATCACTCAGCCACAGAAAAAATCTCCCAGCATGCCTTTCCAGAAAGATATTTAAATTCAAGGAAAGATCAATTACGGTTTATAAGGATAAATATGAAAGTTAATAGAGAGCGTTGGCAAGCGTTGTTCTCATAATAAGCCAGCGAAGTACCACGGATAAAGTAATACAAAATATTAAAGCTTTAGAGACTACAGCTCTCCCAAAACACAACTCAATCACATACAGAAAATGAACAGAGAAAGAGCTTATCTGACAGTCTGGAAAAAGGCAGTCCAGAAGTTCATATTCAAACCCTTGTTATGTTTTGGCATTACCGAGTACTAAAAACTCAAGTTCAACGAAAGTATTTTTCCTCAATTGGCTGCTCTTAAGGTTTCCCCTTAAGGCACCTCATGTACTAACTCCTCTCCATCTGAATTACAGCCTGTAAGGACTTGCTGAGCCATGTACCCAGGAATGAAGCAAGAGAACTTTGGCTATTTTATACCTGAACCGAAAAGCTTTATTTAAAAAATCCCAGTGCCCTCTTTCAGGTTTGCCTATGACAAGTGAAGATGGAAAAAGATACAGAAAACCCCCACTCTTTACATGTTTGAATGTCCCAAAGCCTAGTTAACAGTCTGAGTGTGCCAGTGGTGTCTCAAATGCTTTTGGACTGTGCCTTAGGCAATGAAAAATAAGGTACTCACCACCTCTGCAATGTGACCTTGGTTAGGAAGTCAGGGAACTGCCAACAGTCCCCGGGAATGGTTCAGTGACAAGGGTTCACAGATAGGAAAACCTCTGCAATTAGTAGAGGTTGTCCATCTCTCGATTTTTTTTCTAGCTTGAAGATGAACTCCTGAAGAAAGCTGCCATCTGAGAAACCCACACAGAATGGACAGCCAAGAGGCTGGACTAGATGATAGTTCTCAGGGGCCTGAAAGTTGCTACAAGATACATGAATAGATATGTGAATGAACTAGAACAATGTGTTATTGTTTATGCTGTATTCACACATTTACATTCTGGCACATATTTGCAAACACTCCAGCTGCATTCACTATGTTAACACTCAGTGTGGCAACCAGTGGGGTTGTTAGTGAGAGCAGCCTGGAAGAGCTGCATCTTGTGATTTGAAAAGAGTATATATTTATCCCAAGGAATCAAGAATGCCTCCTTTCAGGGCTGAACTGAATTGATTGTGTGGGAATGATTCAGCTACAAAGGTTCCCTAGAGATGAACAAAAATGCCTTCGTGTCATTGAATTACTAATAACCTACTGGCGTATATGACAATGAATCCTGAAAGTATAGCGAGGCGTAAGTGAAAGGAGCATCTCAGAATGAAACCCCAGGCAACTCTGGTGTAATTTGTGAAGAGTAAGCTCAGTGCTGGGAAAAGTCCCTACTTGCCATACATACTTAAAAATCCAAATTTTGCCAGGGAAAAAAAAGACGTGTTAGGGCTTTGCCCTACAGAGCCTACGTGTTTTGTGCCCAGAGCTGTCAGGGCACCTGTGCATGAGCATGTGAAGATATGGCAAGGCATTATTCCAGAAAACCAGAATTAAAATCCCACAGTGGAAGCTCAACACATTCAATCGTGCACTTTCTGGTTTCTAGAGGCTTTGTATTAGCTATTTGCTACATCCTCAAAAACTACAGAGCACCAGTGAATAATCTTAACCCCGTGTTAGTGAGGCTTTTATTCATTCATTTCCTTGGTCTTCAAAGCAACAAATTTCCTGGCAGGCCCTTAATTCACAGGCCTAATCCTGTGATTAAAATCTATCCATTTATGTGGATTCTTTGAGGAGATACTTCTGAATACAGAATGCTCTAATTACTCCTTTAATTGCCCTTACATCATCCTCCTATTTCTCAGCTGTTCAGCAGTCTGGTTCACACTCCTGAGGTGTCATCCCAGAAAGGCAGAAATTGGTAAAGGTATGGGGAACTGAACAGCAAAGGACCGGTATAGAACACGGCTGTATTTACAAGGTTATGAAAGAGCAGGAACCAGCAGTATGAGAGGAAATGGACAGAGGCTGGACTGAAACCTGGGGAAATTCTGACTTCATATTCTGCTGTTAGATGTTTATTATGCAGTTTTGGGCAAATTGCTTAACACTTACCTATGGTTGAAGTTATACTGAGAATTGCCTGTACATAAGCCATTACCATTAAAGTTCACAAGGAACCACAGAAATAACCCAGTCACCTTATCAAGGCTTGGAAAAGGTCCAAACTATTCCTGAACCAGACAGATTAATAAAGTCTTTATACTGACAAATCTAACCTTCTGGCTGGAACCTTCCTTCTCTAATGAGGAATTTCACATTAGTAATAAAGGATATGTCTGTAGGACCTAAACTGCTTACTGCCTTCAGGTGCACATCATCACATCTGGAAAGCCTGTTTAAACCACACGTGATTTGGTGTATGAGCTGTACATGCAAACCAGAGGCTGAGTGCTGTCCATAAAACAAAGTTAGCCAAAACACAGAGCATGTTCTGTGTGAGCCCAGCTCTCCCTCCCAGTGCAGGGACTGTGCAACCAGCAAGAAGGCAAGCTTTCTGCATTACCCAAGGGAGGTGCATGCTGATGCTGCTCTGACATTTGTCCCTGTCCTTCAGAGAACAGCAATGGAGTATGTGAGGGGAACAAAATTAATGAAATCTCCTAAAAGCACAAAAATAAATCCTACTGGATGATTTCCACCGGACTAGTTAATGTCTGTGCAGGAAATCTGGCAGACTGTTGATCACACTTAGGAAGTGACCAGCTATGTGGAACCATCAAGTCTCAAACTATAAACCTCCAGAAAGGAACCAAACAGGTACTCTGGGGTTTTTTGAATAAGAAAAGGGGAAGTGTTGTGGTATCCATATATATATTAGAAAAAGAAAATACTGTTGCCACATTTCTCAACTTTAAAATTAAAACTACCGCAGGCATCCTCACTTAAAAAAAAAAATAAAAAATCAAACCAGAACAACCCAAAACCAAACCAAAAAACCCTAAATGTGAACTGCTAGTACTCTTTCACAACCACAAGTCTAACCAAGTTTCATATTTTCAAACATTCAGGGTAACTGAAACAAAAAGTAGCTTAATTATGGTAAGATGGTGTTCCAGAATATTAATTAGTGTCATGAAATACAGATAGATATATCAGACAATGATAACACAGGCACAAGAAAAATTATTCTTTCTTCAATGATTTGCTATTGTTAGATTTTGTCTCTTCTGACCTGCACAAACTGTGTGTTCCTTCCTTTTGAGAAGCCAGGAAAAATTTCTCCACCAAAAGGGTTGTCAGGCCTTGGAACAGGCTGCTTAGGGAAGTTGTTGAGTCACTATCCCCAAAGGTATTTAAAAGATGTTTAGAAGTGGCACTTACGGACATGGGCTACTTGTGGACTTGGCAGTGCTGGGTTAAGAGTTGGACTCAATAACCTTAAAAGTCTTTTCCAACCTAAACAATTACATGATTCTATGACATTAAAAGAAAGTTTCTCCCTTACTTTTCCTCCACAGCAGAGAAGCCTTACACTTGAACAATAACAAGAAAAAACTGGAATAAGTTCAAACAGCAGCATGTGTTGCAAACAGACAAAATGCAGTTTCTTATTACTTTGAGCTATTCCTGTTCAATTTTAATAAATACTTTAATTAGGAAAAAAAAAAATCTTAGCTACTGTATATGGCTATTACCCTCTTCCTGTTTTGTACAGTTTTATAATATTTGGAAATCAATATGACTCAAATAGCACACAAAGTACTGAAAATAGAAACACCAATGGCTCAGCAGGATGCAGCATCCTTGAACTTTCAAATGAGACTTACAAGAAAGAATAATTCCTGTAAAATATGGCACTTTCATCCAAACTAAGTTTTGTAGAGTTCCCAGAAAACTTTTATAATTACCATTATAAAATGGCATTAGAGAAAGCAGTATTTTGCCTGGCCAGCATATGAAGAGGCACAATTCTAGAAAAAATTACACATAATGGTGTCTACTGAACCTCATCCCTCACAAAAATTACTGCCTTTCTGGAAGTCCCACAAGCACACTGATAACTATGCAAAATTTCTCATCAAAATGTAATTCATTAAGGAAATGCTAATTATTTTCTCACTCCAAATTGGTCTTTCATCCAATTTGGGGAAATTTTTCTGCTCCCAGAACTTGAATGAAACCATCTTCCTAAGATATAAGTGAAGTTGTCTATTTCCAGTATAGCCATCCCTACTGTCCTGTCTACATTTCTGTATCGCTCAGTCTACTGTGATCCTAAGGAGATTCTGTCACTGCATTACTACATGATAATCATAGTCTGAAATCCACCTTTATTAAAAAGCTTCCATGTAAAAGGATTTGATTCATCATTTGATTCTATTACATTTGATGCTATTATATTTGATTCTATTGATCATTTGATTCTATTACAGCCATGCCCAGCACCATGTTGCTCAGAGAAAGATGAAAATCCCAGTGCCCGAGTTTACTCACTGGAAGCTTGGGAGCTGTTGAGCGGGCAAGGAACAGTAAGGAATTGTACAGAAGGGGACATTCAGACTTGCTGAGGCAGGGACAGCATTGTATTGATGAAATACTGTCCCTCCTGTTCTATTCCATGAACTCAGATGTTTTCCTAGGCAGCGGGACTGCAGCCAAAGGCTGCTGCCATCAGCCACACACCTCTCCAGCTGCTTGTGAGAATCGCAAAGGGGATTCAACAGGAATTCAGGCTGAACAGAAAACTATTTCCACACTTGGGCAGGGGACACTTTTAGAAGGAGTTCTTGGCTGTTCTCCGTTTTCATTTTTTTTTTAATCACTGTACTTAAGGCCCTTCTCATAAAATATCCTTAGAAAGGCAGTCAGTGTCCAGGGGAAAGCTAAACCGTAACAGACACCAATGATTCACACCATTCTTTCCACACCAGTGAACTTCTTTGGATTTGCAACCCGTTGTATCTTTCTCTTCAGAACCAAAGGAGTATCTTTTTCATGAACAAGTCGCAATAGCACTTTAATTATTCAGTCTGCTTCAAGTTTCTTATAACATTACACAATAAACTCACGGTTTTGCCTTTTATCCTTAGTTCACTCTTAAATTAAAAAAAAATAAAAAATCTTGTGTGAATCATGGGACCTACTATATGCTGAAGAGCAGAGCGAAAGCCAACTTAAGTGTTAGAAACTAGGAAAAAAGTGACCTTGATTTGTATGGATATTAAAGAAAGGCTTTATTTCTGAACATAAAAGCTTCATAAAGGTCAATAAAGATTGATTTAACTTCTTTAATATAATTTAAATATACAAAATGCTAAGAATAATGAATACAAAGGAATGCTAAGAATAAAAAGATAAAACCATTTAGAGGACATCATAGATATTTATATCTAAAATAATTCAGAAACTGAGCTATACTTGTAGTCTGCTTTCCCCTCAATAAGGCAGTGATACAATTATCACCATAGCAAATTTAAAACACTGATTTTACATTTATGCTTAAACTTTCCCCAAGCATTATAATATCCATGAAAGACGTATGTGCTAACACATCTTAATGCTTATCTTGCACGAGGAACTCCTGTAATACTATTGGTTCACAAATTTTACTTATGAAAAATTGCCAGCCTCACGCACTGCTTGGTTTCCTAAGACCAAAAATAACTTTCATCTTTTCTTCAAGGAAACAGCCTCAATCACATTTCAGTAAATAGAGTGACTTCTTTAATAAGACTGCTTTTCCAATATATTTAAAATGGACTTTAAATACTGGTCTTATTGTTAGAGGAAAACGAAAAGAATTGTTCATTCATTCAGAAATTTCAGGGAAAAACCTGAGTCTTTGTAGGGCTGTGAGTCAATGCAGTCTCACATACAACTGGAAATTTGGGAGAGATGTAACTCTAAGACAATTTTTCTGGAAATACCGCAAATACTTAGTGTACTTTCCGAAAACCGTCTTGAAAAGTGCTAGAATGTGCAAGAACGTGCAAACAGATGCAGTTTCTGTTGCAGCAATACTACTATATATTAAGTACAGGTTTTAACACCCCATCACCTCTAACAGAACAGCTACTTTTACCAAAGCATGTATCTGTTTAATATTATGATTTGTTTAGACTAACAATTCAGCTGACCCTAAACTGCTTTGAAGCATTTAACATCCAAGTTAATACTTCAAATACTTTGAAGTATTTAACATCCAAGTCTTTCTTGCCTTCAGTTATAGAAGTAATAACAACAACAAGAGAACAACACCCAAAACCAAAAACACACCAAAAACACACCAAAAACCCAGGAAGCATATGTCACTATTCTCATTACTCCACAGAGGGGATCAATGGATTAACTTTTGGCCACTTATGAAAATGTAAAATGTGAACATAAATCCCCATGCAATTTTAATCGAGATGCAATACTTCTTATTTTCTGATACTGGTTGCTCAATTCCAACAGAGTACACAAATTCAATCACTTTTCAATACCTGAGTAGACCCATGGAAAGCAACAGAAGTATCACAGATGTAAAGCTAAGCACATATAAACGGTCTGCTGGACTAGAGCTCCCACAGCAGTTATATGTAAGATAAAAACAAAATCCTACTGAAGAGCTCAAGACCTGAATGGCAAGAGCTTGACATTTCTTTAAGACAGATCAGGAAAACAACAAAAATACTTGAGAACTTGTATGGCAATCAAAGGAGGAAAGCAAATTGTTCATATGTTGAGTGAATAAGTAATTTTCTTGAAGTAGAGAAACTAAAACTTGAACAAATGAACTGATAGTTATTAGGTACGGTTCTTACTGGATTGTGGGCCTGTGTGCTCACACTTGTGTAGTCCAGGTAAGACAGAAGCATTTATGACTTCTTTTTCTTATATGGACTCTTTCTGTCAGATACTGTATGAGCTTATTCTGCAGCTTTTCATTTAGTCAAGGACCTACAGGGAGTAGCAGTACATCCTGCACTCAAAGTAAGCAGGAAAGAAATTATCTTTGATACCTCTGCTCTTCAATCTTAGAAAAAAAAGCAAGTAATAGGTTCAAAGTGCTAGGGAATGAGAAGACAAACACTGACTACACAGATGATGCAACCTATACTACTTAAGAGAAAAGGACAAGAGCAGAAACCCAGCTATTAAATTGCTGGAACACTTTGCAAGTAACAGCACTGGGTACCAGTAAAACCCCATCAGAACTGCATCATGCAAATCTGGTCATCCATTTGCAAGAAATATGATTCAAGTTGGCACAAGAACAGGAAAAGGATGCTAGGAGTTGCAAGGAATGGGAAGTTTACTTATATAAGCAACAAAACCAGCTTGGCTTACCTTGCAATACATTGACAATTACGGAATATTGCTGTTTAAATGTCAGAGAAAGTGTCATAAAAACTCTTAAGATGAAAGATAACTCTTAGGTACACACCACAGGAGAGGGGAAAAAAAAAAAAAGAAAAAAAAAAGAGACCAAATATTAGAAGGTTTATTGTCCTCAGCAGATTCTGCTTAACACCCAGTAGGAAATAGCAAAGGTAAGCCATCTAACTAAAGATGCATATAACTGTATTACACAGCTATGAGATGTCTTTCAGTTTCATTCTACACCTATTCATTTTTCCTTTAAGTGACACTTTGTTTTCAATATGCCAAAGCGTAACACATAACTAGCATAACCATTCAAAAATGTAGACATAAAAGCTGCAGCAGTGAATACAATAAAGTACCGTGGCCTTAGTTGCTACATCTACTCTGCTATGAAAACAAATAAAGGCTATGTCACTAGCCCCCAACATAAAAAGAAAATAATTTATTCCAATATATGATTTAGCAAATCTTGAATCTGATTAGTAAACCAGAATAACAGTAACAAAAATAACAGGTATTGAATAATTTGGGGCAGGGGGGTAGAAATCTGACTTTGGTAATGAGTTTTTAGAAGTATGTGGCTTTTTTTTTTTTTTTTAAACATAGAAAATGGGAAACGGTTAGAGAACCCTACTAAGTAATGCCCAAAATCCGTATCAAAGTTTCCAGATGATTCCCTTACAGACGAGGTTCTGGAACATACAGGCATTAGCAATAACAAGCGTTATTCCAACATTTGAACTATTTTAGATCCAATGAATCAGCAGGAGTTATACATACAATATTGATATACCAGCCAATTCCTCTCCTTTGGGAATGGCACAGTTCATGCAAAAAAGCTGAACAACTCCATAAACATCCACTGTTGAATAAAACTTTGAGAACTGAAAAGTAAGGTATTGTTCAAAATGGCAAGGCTTCACAAAATGAAACCACAAGCATTGCAGCTGTCATAATAAAAACCCTGATGAAATCTCTTTGCTCTTGGTTTCTGTGAAGAAATACAAACTTTCAAAGCTAAGACTTGGGTAAGAACTTTGTGGACCCTCTTAGTCTCCCAAATTCCCGCATGTATTTGCCTGCTCTGTAACAAAGGTATTACTCTTTTTCTCACACTTGTGTGCACAGTAGCTGGTAGTGCAAACAATTTCTATGATCTAGGAGTTCAAGATGTCACCTGAATCATTCCATTATGGGGACCATACATGTTCTGAATTGTAATATTCAGCAATTCCTATTTAACAACCTAGTTTATCTAAACCCCTAGGTTTAAATAGAGACCTTATTTAAACCTGCTTTTGAAAGAGGTGAAAAATATTTGCAACACAACTACTAAGAAACTACTAAAACGCACACAGCTTTTAGACTCTGCATGTTTTTATTACTGGTACTCAACATACAAGCTACCACTGGGTGCAATGGGTGGGAGCGTGAGGGCAGCTACTTCAGACAAGAGCAAGCATTCCCACTTGCCAGCAGAAGCCAGCTCACCAGGCAGCAGCAGCATTCAGCTGGCTGGCCTTGGCAAGGTACACAGCAAGGTCATGGTAACTTCTCTGCCCACAGCAACTGATTGTCCCAGGCAGCAGCTCAAGGCTGTGCATCACTGGTGCAGTACAGGAACACCGTGTTTTCATAAACAGCAATAGAAGCTCTTGTCACAGTGGAATAGCAGGTTAAGATCTGACAATGAACCTGAGCTGAAAAAGGAATTAAGGACAACAATGTTCTTCAGAAAATTATTTTGATGACAAATAGGTAGAATCAAAAGAAACATGGAAAACTGGAGGAAAAAAAAATGGAGAAAAGCATTGCTTACCCCAAAAGTTACAGTTCCAGTCTGCTTCAGAATTAGCCTACCCTGCATGGATCCATAAATATTCTCCATTAAATATGCTTAAGAAAGATAGTATTTCTCCTTAACTTTGTAAGGAAAGTGTTTAACTCCATCCTGGCAGGAAGTCCAACAGCAATGTGTCACCAAAAGAGGAAAGGATTAAAAAGACATGGATCCCATTTTTAATATAGATAGTGTTTTCACGGAGATGCTAGTGAGACTCTGTTTTGTAAATTAAAAATGCAGAATAGTAGCATGATGGGGAGTCTGTTCACTGGTTTTAAATACATTCCACTGGGTCTTTCAGGCTAGAGTGTTTTCATAACTCTTAATGAAGGAGTATGAAGACTGAAGAGATAAATACCTCTTACTAACCTTCAAAAAAATCTAAAAGGCACCTTTCAGGGCATATGAAAATTCAGATTCTGGCAGCTGTTCCTAATGATAAATTATGAGTTATAAACCAGCATAGCTAGAGATTTTCTAGAAAAGAAGTTGCATTCAATCTGGAATTTCAGAACTCACCTGAAACTAAAAGTATACCAGAAGCGTATGTTGGTTGGTTTGTTTGCTTTACATTTTAATTATTTTAATTCTGTTTTGCATGTGGGCAAATGCTTGGGGGGGAGAGAAATTTCCTGTAACTGTGCTTATTTTTTGCAATAAATACCTTGTTGATTCTTAACACAATTTTACTCTCATAACAATGCCATTGTTTTGTTATCCCTTCTCTAAACACTAGTCTCTAAAGTGATTATAGTTAGATAACAAGCTTTAAAGGCTAGGAAATTCAAAGATCTTTTTAAAAGGGAAACAAAAATAAGGCTATTTGGGTGTTCAGTAAAAGGTCTGCATTAAGAGACTTTTCCCATGTCATAAATTAGCAATTTCACATCCTCAAACAATGCTATGCTTGTTGCCAAAGGCAACAAGCAAAATATTAGGTATACCATCTTATTGTGAGTTTATCATAAACGCCGAACACAATTACATTTCATTTTTATCCAAACTAAGTTAACCACTACTTATCCATGCCTTATTCATCCAGACCAGGTTCTTTAGATATTTCTCTAAGTATCTCAGTCACTTGGTAGGTACAAATCCAAGTGGCTAAAAATGACATGTGCCTTGTAGTCATCATTTCATGAATAACAGTTCTCCGTGAAAAAAGCACCTTACAAAGTTACTACAGCGATGCATAGAAGTGAAGTCAATAGCATACGGCTTTTACTGGGGCTTAGAAATCTTTATTGCTGCTTTTACTTTAGAGTTATATTACATCTGAAATGCAATCCAGACAAGATACTCACACTAGCAATTTCCATCCTTCTTGCTTTTTTCCCTCTCTTGCAGTACCCATGTAACGCAAACATTTTACCACTTTTATTTTTCCATGGTTTCTGCCAGAGAGGATCATTTACTCACAGTAAAGAAAATCTGCACAGGATGCAGAGAATACGAGATGCTCTGGAAACTGTTGAGTTGGCTCTGTTTATTATTTTTAATGACAATTTCTTATAAGTATGGTAGATTCACATGTAGATGTATTCATTCCTTTTCACATGTTTTCTTTGGGAAATATGTGCCTGAAACAGAATCCAACAAATAGATGCACATTCTCCAGGGTTGGGGGTGAATAGCTGTATTCTCCTCCATAAGCTCTGACCGTAAGACTAAAGAGCCATCCTTGCTCCCATAAAATGAACGAAGAATTCTCTGATCTTCCTAAGCCGGGTTTTGTTCTTTTCAGAGACTTTCCAATGGAAAGATTTGCATTATGGCACTCTTTTCTGAAACTCTTTTTAATTTTTGCCTTGGAAAAAACACCCCCAAGTCTTAGAATTTTTTTGTCTATAGAAGAGTGACCTCTACAGTCACTCCCTGCAGAGCTCTTTATGCTGTTCTTTAATCTCTTTTTCAGTGTCACAGATTTGGGGAGGTAGGGGTGAGGGGAAATGGAGAAGAGAGGGAACAGGAACTAAAACTATCAACCTCTCAGAACTCTGATATCGAGCATTTAAAATGCAGATGGTTTCCTTCTCCCTTTTCTTTGCTGCAGGATGAAAAATGGTTCCAGATTTTGAGGAAACAGAAAACAAAACCATCACCAACAAAGAAACCATGCCACCATGCCTTCTTCCGCAGTACTGAAAGAAACTTAATCCTGAAATGTTCACTTAAGAGGTGACCCCTCTGAACCTGTAGAAAAGGATTCAGAACCTACTGCAGACCACAAGTTGGACCAACAGTGGGATGATGCTGCCCTCTCTAGTGCATTAACAACATTTCTTGCCATATACAACAGACCAGAGAGATTTTGTTGGAGGGGTGGGAAGTACTGGGAGAAGCAAGGTATTAGCTATGTCCAGTTTCAGTTACTTCACTTCATATGTAGCCAAACTGAAAAGAGTTCAGGCAAAAGCAGCACATGAAGTAACATTTGGAGAATGTGATTTATTAAAAAATTTAGAAGATTTATTTGTTTAGAATAAAAGAGATGATCAAAGTCATATCATTCACATCTTAATATTTATAAAAGACAGCTGTACTCCATGGCCACTTCATAGGGTAAAAGCAGGCAAACAGACCAATTTGCAATAGAAGAGATTTAGTGTCAATATCTATACAGCTGGAAAGATTCCCTTTCCAGCTACACAAGTAAGTCATCCCAGTAGAAAGTATACAGGAAACTTAAAGAATCTCTGCCACTGGGAAACTGAATAGTTAAGACATACCTCCTAGAGAAGGCTTATACGTAATGCATCTTTGCACCTATTTGCTTTTGCTTTCTAGGCTGCCAGTTACACTGTAAATTAAAAAGGACAAACAAGGTACTGAGAACAGAAACTCCTGCCTAGTAGCCGCCTTCTCTGTTTTGCACTGAGAGCAGTGTGTGAATGTAGGGTACCACAGCTAGCTTCCAGCACAAATGGGACAGCTAATGCAGGCATCTTTATATCCAAAGTCTCTACCTTGTTGCCTTCAAGATCCTTGCAGCACTTCAGGCCAGCCCTACACATTGCTGCAGCCCCCTATATCTATGTTGAGAGAAACAATCATCAGAAAACTTTCTGCAGTAATGCAGAATAAACACGAACCCAGCAATACTAAGCGGGATCTCATGTTGCATATCCTTCATGATTTTTCATCTAACCAGGCAACACAACAAACCTTCACAGAGTCACAGTGTGGGTGAATATGGAAGGGATTTTGGAGATCGTACAGTTCAGTCTCCTTGCTCAAAGCTTCTCCCTACCGCCTGTCAAAAATGGGTTGATCTGAGTGTCATTACCAGCCTGTTTCAAATGAAGGATCTGCCATTAAGGAGCAGCAAACAAAAGTTTGTTGAATAAATGATTTAGTTAATATATTATGAACTATTTATGAAGATGCCCTATGAAGAATTAAGAGTCCTTATGAAAAATTTCTTCCTTGTCCCTAACATAAATTTTCATATATACCAGAATTTCAGGCTACATTTGATTAAGTGGATGCGCAGTACCGAAAAGAAAAAAAACACACCATACTGTCATGAGGCTATAGTAAAAGAAACAAATTAAATAATGCATTCCTTTTCAGCTCCAACAACAAAACACAGTAAAAAGCAGTACTTAGTCCTCTTCAGAAACTCTCAACATCAAGATAAATTCAAAACCATAATAACCATCTGAGCTTATGCAGCCCGATTTGGAAATACAGAAAGGTGCAATGCATGAGATGAACATAAAATAAATGTTAACTATGCATTTGTTCAATATCACATCTACCATACATGGTACACAAACCATAGAAGTTAATATAGGATAAAGAAAAAATAACCTAAAGGCTTTTTTACATGTAACTGAGTGAAAATACAAAAGCTGCCTTGCACTTTCAGTATTTCTTATCTAGAAAGTGTTGTATCTTTCTGATACACATCATCTTGTCCTAGACAAAGGAGTCTGCTCCTAAAGAGAAAAATCTTAATTTTGAAGGAATGGGTTACAAAGGAATAATAAAGAAAGTCTAAAGTTACATTTTGTAAAGCTCATCAGGGCAAAGATACTGCAAGTATAATGGACTGCATCAGTGAGAGAACAAAAACATCGCTTGGATTTCCATGAAAATCACCACAGAAATTGTATTGTGGCCGAGCTGCCCCTTCATTCACTCAGCTTCTATTTTTCGCTCTCCTGTAATACTCTGCTATCTAGAGATGCTCCCTTGTATTTTCCATTCTCTCTCCTATAATGTATCCTTGTTTGTCCAATTAGCTAGATAATGTCATCGTAAGATTTTTAGTCTAAATTATCATCCAATTTACCCATTCTTTTGTAAGAGACTGAAATACCTGAGTAGTGCCTCTAGAGATGTAAGAGCTTTATGGTCACACCAGTAAGACCACTCCAGTCAGGCGTCACTACAAGTTTCATCAGATATATAAGAAAGCCTTTTTTTTTTTTTTTTTTTGAGAATAATTCCAAGACTATAACAAGTAATGCCATACAATTTAAGTCTAAGCATCCCTCTGAAATCCAAACTAAAAAAAAGTCAGGGCAGCTGAAAATGCCAATGTACAGGTAATTTATCACTAATTTTGTTCTGTTTGATACATTATCTAGAGTTTATTTGGGTTTTCACTTCTATAGCGAGAGACTTTCACTATTTTTTTTAATTTTAGTCTTTTTCTAAAACACTGTAACAAATGGTGTAGTCAACACAAATATCACGAAAAACAAAAGTGAAGAGGACAAAAATGAAGATTAAACTATCTTAAAATGTGCAGAGAGAGAGTTTTAGAGGAAGATCTCCCTTCAATGGTAAACTGTTCGTTATTTATTGTTCCGTAAAAGTCATAAAAATGAATGATGCAATAAACAAATGAAAGGCAACTGTATTTATAGGCATGTGTCTATTAGGAAGCATTTTCATAATCATGCAATATTTTATCACTATCAATTTCAAATCTTTTCTAGACTTGTATTTAAAATGCCTATTCCACAACTACCACACTAAAATCCCACAGCTCACAAATCACAGTGCACACTAAAACCTCTTCTCTAAGTCAGTTTATAAAACCTGAGGCTTTATTTAGTGCTTAGCACTCTTTCTATGTGAGAGGGAAAAACAGTAAAAGATGTCTGAATTAGATTAAAAAAAAATAAAATAAAATCAAAACAATCCTGCCATTCTAAAAATAAAAGAAAAATAAAACATGACTGCAACTTAAAACTAGAAGCCTTGTGCTTTTTTTGGTTTTTTGAACCATGTTTTTCAAGTGGTAAAAACAAGATGTAAGTATTTCTGAAACTTTCTGTGAAGCTGTTTAAAAGTGCCATAAATACAGTCACTAGCTACAAAGCATTAAGTCTCGGCAGAGTATGATGCATTGCTTCCAGCAAGTAACAGCTTCTCTCTAAACTGCAAATTTGGTCAAATTACAGTAAACCTTAGAGAAGTATCCAGTACAGTTCTTCCAGAAAGTTTCTTCCTTGTGATGTATACAAGGTTCAAAAGAGTAACAGTTAAGGGGCAGGGTGCTTGGTGGGAGTTGCACTGTAGACAGAGAATGTTGATGTCATTTTTCATATTTCCTTACATTTCACCTCAGGGTTTAGTAGTTCTGGAAATGCACCTATTGTCTAGAAACTATGTTGATTCTTCACTTGCAGATTTTATTTTATGGGTGAATATTGAGAAGGGTGTAAATAAAAAAATAACTTACTCAAAAGGATACTTTCCAAAAAGACAGAGCTGTACTTAAAAGTCTGAATTTATAATTTTGAGAAAGGGAGAGAAAAGATAGTATCAATTTCAAAAGTTCCGAGTAACCAATTATAGACATCTATACAAATAAAATTCTTAAAGTAGATGTATTCAGGTACTAACAAACACAGAAACGGTCAGTTACATACACATAGACAACAGTGTAAGCTCAAGAGGAACAGACCACAGTGTAATACGGTTCCTTTCTAACTAATATTAAGGTCTTAGATACAACTTAAACTAAATTTCCAAGGTATGAGTAATTTGTTGAAAACTTCTTCAGATCTACTGACGTTTGAAATAAATAGATCAACCTCCTGTAAGACTATACACACCATACATTCAAGCTACCTATACCTCATGTCTCTCATGTCTTTATATACCCTGCATCACTTCATCCAATTCCAGTTTTCACAAGAATATATATATATATGTATATGTGTGTGTGTGTGTGTATATTTTTGTTTTTTTCTTAAGGAAAGTTTTGGCAACACTGCCAAAACCAACAATACTTGGGGTAAAATTTTCCATGGAGGTTTCTGCCTCAGACTTTGATTTTAAATTTACTTTATTGTTAGCAAAAATTATTTAGCTTTTTCACAGAATTCTCAAGGAATATCCCAATATCTTTGTCATGAGACTGTTATTTCTCTTCCTGCTACCTTTTGTTTCACTCACTGACACAGCTTCTATAACAAAAGGAATGCTATGAATAAACAGCACATTGTGCTGTAGTCAAAGAATGTAGGATGACAATCCTTATAAGCAGACACATCCTCTTAATTTGTGTGCTTGAATCTGTACTCTTAAACTCAATAATGTTACATGAGTAATTAATTCAGGATCTTTTATTAAACATGAATCGATTCTACGGACTGCTCCCCCATCAATCCACAATTAGATATTCATTGAAATGACAGCTGAATCTCCCTTATTTACAACAGCAGCACTTCAAATGACTGCACTGACTCTCAAGGTTGAGCATCTATGGTGAAAAAACCTGGAGTCATTGTTACAAATAAGAGTTTCTCATGTATGTGAGTCTTGCATGTGACACTTTACTTTCTCCTTCGTCTTGCTGACATTTATAAAAGATCAAGTTAGCATGGTGAAAAAGTACCTTGAGTTTCATATCTGCTTTTGGCCCAGCATAATGTCTGGTTACTAATGGCTTGCAAATAATGATGAATCTGGATTATAAAGACTAGGTTTTACTACTCCTGTATTTTTGTCGGGGGTGAAGGGAAGGCAGTAGTAAAGAACTCTTTACTAGACAGTAGTAAAGCCTACTGAGGTTTTCTCATCATCAAAAGCTGATGGCAGCAGGGAAGCCTAAACATCACCGATTAGGTTACTGAAACATTTGTTAACATGCTATAATAAATTTACATAATGCTGTAACAAATGTCACAGATGAGACCACAAAATACTGGACAAATTATTTTACATTATTCTTTTAAAACTGTAAGTCTCTTTCACATATAGGTCAGTCACATCTTCTGTTGATAACCAGTCTACTTGAACCTAGACTTTGTTTTGATTGTAGAGCTAGAGATGCAGTTAAGAACAAAAAGCTGCTGGTACTCTCCAAAAGATAATTTATCAGTATTTTTGTACTCAGAAGTAAAGAAGGAAACAAAAGTAAATGATAGCCATTAAAGATTGTTTCTCTTCTTCCAATGTCACATTCAGGCAATGCATAAAGATATTTGTCTTATTCATAACAGAGACAACTTTTAAAATTTGAAAATAGTTTTTAAAGTCTTGAAGGTTTAAAGCAAATC
Organism: Nestor notabilis; assembly: GCF_000696875.1. Taxonomy (NCBI): domain Eukaryota; kingdom Metazoa; phylum Chordata; class Aves; order Psittaciformes; family Psittacidae; genus Nestor; species Nestor notabilis. The sequence goes on from NW_009928634.1 coordinate 115,152, forward strand.
GTTCAGGTAGACTTTTTTAAAATGAATACTTCAGTAAAAGACAACAACAAGGAAACAATAAAAGTGGAGCAGTACTTCTAACTTCTGCAAGTCATGGGTAAGATGACATGAGCTTTTAATTGCTGCATGAAAAAGCATGCCGTATCAGTATAATTTGACTCAGGATAACTCAGTCCTCAAGTAACTAAAACACAAACTTTCAAATTAGAGAAAAAGCACCTGAAAAAGTAGGTGCTTCCCTGCAATCAAACTAGAAGCTCTTTTCAGCTCTACCAAGCAATGAACTCAATTAAAATAAGTACTTGCATCTGATTCTGTGACAGAAAGATGAAATTACATCACCGCTAGCAGCAGCAACTGAATGGAAGACAGTAATCATGACATGAACTCTACAGTACATTGCAGGATCAGCAAGTAACACATAACTAGATTAATTTCAATAATTTAGTGAGCAACTTGGAAGCTAGTCTTTTTTTTTCCATCTACATTTACAAGGAGGAAGTTTATATAGGAATGTTTAACAGTGTCTACAAGTACCAAGTGTTTAAATATCTGAAGTACTAATGAATACTTAAGCCATATGGTCAACCGAGAACGCATACACCAACTATACCTATAATACTTATCTAAAAATTAATACATTGGTGCTAGACTGATTTATATTAACTGCTTTGTGTAAGTGGGGACTTCTTTTATCTGTGTGTTAAGATTTCCAATAAATTAAACTTAATCTAAAACCACACAAACCTACAACTATAACCTATTTGTATGTCTCTTGACTCTAAAAGCTATACTTCAGCAATTCCGCTGAAATTTATTTCTCTTTACCAAACATTTCTGTAAAGTATATACTAAGTATCAACTAAAGGATGACTGGAAAACAAGAGTAAAGACAACACTGATCCTGGGACTTGCCAAATGAAGAATAAAAATGTAAGTACATGCTGTGCTGCTTTATTTGGTGGATTTTATGAATAGTTATGATGGTCAATATTTTAATTGCTATGCTTTATGTGTCTAGGATCCCTAGCTACATGAAGAGTGATAGCACTTAGGTTTTTTGACCAGTCCTTCAACTCACAGAAAAACACAATTGGCCTCCTTTTCTGAGTTACAACAGTATAAATTTCTCACAGCAGTAACTGTAGGAAGTTAGTTGTGTTCTATAATCTCAAGCTTTCCGGGGAATTAAACTAGCACTCACATTTCTTGGATGTCTAAACTAATCCCTTGAATTCTGCAAGCTACCCACTAAGTTAGGTTCTTCCAAAGCATATGGGTTGCGAGTAGCAGCAAATCTTGCAGTTCTGCCACACCCTGACTCATGTTCCCACCCTACTCATGAGACAGCCTTATCCTCTATGCACCCACCTCTTTTACTCCTCTTAATTTCCTTTTTCTTCATTAATTATGATTCTCCCAAGTTTCATTTTTTGATCTAGGTGTAACTTGTCACGACTCAAGATGCTACTGTATTAAAAGGAGATAAACAGTCACTTCTGGTTTTCACTGCAAACAAATGGCATGAATTAAGCTCTGACTGGTCAAGCATATCTGAGTAATAATGAATAATCACAACAAAAAAGAAAAAAAATCTTAAAAGTAATGCAAGAGATCTTTGGTCAGTTAGGCTTAATGTCATTACGGGCTTTTCAGTTGGGGAAAAAAACCCACAAAAACCAACACACAACCAAAAAAACCAAACCAAACCCTCCCCCCCACCCAAAAAAAAGAGAGAGACATATCAAGTTTCACAGCATCAAAAAAAAAACAACAAACCAAACAAAAAAAGATTTACATTTACACCATATTTACACCTTTGTACACAGCTTCCTGTGCTTCTGAAATATTAAAAAAAAGAAAAGTTCTCTATGTCTATAAACACATAAACAACTCATTGATTCTTGGCTTCAAGAATCTCCCTTTTTAATCTTACATTTCTGACAACACCATGGTATTTCTGTACGGCAGGATGACCCTATTACTTAAATGCCTATGACATTCTGAAATCTAGTTACTGAAGGGTTAGATACACCACTTTCAGAAGGTTATTAAAGTGCAGCATCTGCAAAAGTTTAACAAAATAAGTATTTTCAACCTAAGTCATTATTATAGTTCTGCATTTTTTCTATTAAATGAAATTTCAGGTTGAGTAGATTTCCAAATTAATCTATTAACTTTCAATTCCAGTGGCCAAAACACAGTTGCTCGAAAATACAATTGGCCAGGCTTACTCACTGTTACACTTCGGAGTGTTTTCACAAAAGCAGGGTTAGTTCTGAAGGTTAAATTGAGCTTGAACACCCTAGAAGTTTGTTTGGAATCACTGTAATGTCTTTCCCATTGTGTTCTGGGTCCTATCTCCCATGAGGAAGTAACCAAGTTTGCTTCTTTTATCTTCTCCCTATTTAGACTGCATTTTGTAATTGCTAATACAGCTCTGAAACCCTGTGAACTGCCCTGACTGAGTAGGAGATTTCTTCATACAGAGGTGCAGCGATACCCAGCTACTTGAAAGACCCTCTGATGGCACAAGCATATTTGCTGAGGGAGGGGAGGAACATACATAGATTGTATTTATATACATGGCTTTGAGTGATACATACACTTTTTTTCTTTTTTTTTACTGTTTCTCTCTCAGAACGGCCTTGGTATTAAACGGTGCCCTCTGTGCCGTCTATGGCCCCCAAGCTCCATAGAGACCTTAGGCTCACAATATCACATTTGCACCCCTCTGAGTATGTCAAGGTGAAAATACATATTTTTAAATAGCTTTAGTTACTAAAAAATACATAACCCTGCATTGCTTTTGCAATACAGAGAACTCAAAATGAGAGGTTTATGTGTAAGTTTATAAACAGTTTATCGGTTTCATGTCTTTGATCAAAGCTGCTACTAATATCATGTCAAATCACAACAAATTCTCCCCACCAAAAAACAAAACAAAACAACGAACCAATATATTAATTATATCAAGTGAAAAAATTAAAATAAGGTGGAACAGAGTCAGACAGAGTAATTAGATGTGTTATTTCCAGTGTTAAAAAATAAGACTGAGGAGCCATTAGAAAGGCCAAAGCATGCACTTTGTTTTCTTCAGTACACAGGATCAGTACAGTATATAGAAGGAAGAGGTATTTTCATGCCCCAAGAAGTCCTTCTCTTTTTCCCCTTAAATAATATTCAGTCCTAACAAAATCTGAGTCTTTTTACTTAGCACAACTCCTATCCCACCGATTTCTTTTGTATAATCGCTGAAAAGGCTGTTTCATAGATACATCTATGTTCTCCAAATAAGCTTGTATCTCCAGTTCTTCTTCACTGTTGCTTAGCATCACATGTTGTCAATGGTGTCAGTTCCACTAAACACTCAGGACAGTAACAGGAGAAAATCACTCACTGCCATCTATAACTCCATCCTTACCATGATAGAGCAAAATACTGTATCACATACACCTGACCTCCACATTGAATTATCTAAATCACTGTGGTGCAAAATAAACGTTAGCACATTAACAAAAATCCAGTTCACATATAACTGAGCCTAGAAATCCTAGATGGCAGGAAGGTCTCCACACATTACTCTGGTGTAGGTTTTGCTGTGTTCTGAGCACAACCCTAAGCATCTCCCAGTACCCAGCATTTCCTACTGCACTGTCTGCTAGAGGGGGCGTTTCCCTCCCCATGGCTCACTGCTGTCACCACAACAGCTACGCTCATCAGAGAAACCGCCAAACAATAAAAAGCACTGAAACGAAGACTTTCATGTGACTGACAAAAGATAGAAGTGTTCGCTCTTGGAAGAACAATGGATCTTAACCACATTCAGAATGGGAGCCTCAACCCTTCAATTTAGCTTTTCCCTCAAGTGTCTCACACCTTCAACTATGAACTAATCAAGTTAAAAAGGCAGAGAGAGAGAGATTGTCATTTCTATTTTTAAATACAAAGGAGACAGCCAGGTACTATCAAGATGAAGGCTAGCAAGATTGACAGACATAAGATTTATGTCTAACAATCATACTGGTTAAGGCAGGCACACACCACTGCAGACCTTTTCCAGCAGATTTGCAGAGTATGTTTTCATGGGAGAAAAGCAGGCTTGAATACTGTATTTCATTAAGACGTTCTGTAATACAATATCTGGCCTGTTGGAGGAACACTACTACACTTTTTTGTAATATCTTTGAAATTCTTTTTCCTCCTAAAGAGGAAAACTTAGTATGTTCCCCAAATTCTTCTCACAGCATGAAGCAAGCATCAAAGCAGAACTCAGTGTAGTTCTTAGTCTATATATTAATTGTCAGAATCCAAAGATGAAATATCATCAGGGTTCCAAATTACTTGTCTAATATATTTTTTAAGAGTAGGCTTAGACAGTCTTAAATAAAAGCCTTATAAAGAGGCCTAGACAAGCTTATAAATAAGCATATTTTACATTCGAAAAAGTTCACCAGAAATTCAGACAGACTGCTAAGAGCCAGCAATGGTTCTTTTGACACTGAAGACTGTCATTTTCTTCATTTGGCATTTTCATCAAGTCATGTTGTGTTTTAATGGACAGATCATCACGTAAACAAAAAAGGTCAGGTTTGTATTTGGTCACACTCCAAAGAAGATAATCCAGGCTAACCTCCTGTTTCGATCACAGAAATGTATTCCTTAAAAACAGGTACTTCACGAAGTTCTACAATACCAAACTGTACCAACAGTAATAAATACGAAATAAAAATACAAATTGAATGTGAAACAGCAAGGGCTTCACTAAGAAAAAGCAAAGCTACAATGTGGAAGGAAACTATTGGAGATTAAGAGTAGAGTTCCTTACAAACGATTCTAAGAACTGAGCTTGTAGCAAAAATGGCAATAAAAAAATTGGATCACATTAATGACACTGGATGACAGAAAAAAAAATAAATTGGAACTGCTATCAATACAGAGGAAGATCAGAACATTGCATTGCAAGAACTGAATATCCTTTGAGGACCGAAGTGATAGTAATGACAAAATGCAATAGCACAAAGTCAAGGTCAAGCTTCTGGGAAGAGGAAGAATTTCTATTGTAAGCTAGAGGATCATCAGCTAGAAATAACAGAGAAGGAGAATGACTTGGATGTATTAATCCATCAGGATGAATACAAACTGTCAGAGAGATACAGTTGTGAAAAACATAGTTGCAATCTGGCTGTATCAGGGGACAAATTCTCAGTAGAGATGAGGACGTATTAAAGCTATTTTACAAGAAACTGGCAAGATCTCAGCTGGAACTCTGAACATTTCTGGTCACTTACGTTGGGGGAAAAAAAAAAAAAGAAAAGAGGGCAACAGAAAACCCAAACCCAAACAGGATTTAAGCTCAAGCACATGAAGGCTGAGAGGCAATGAGAGTGCTCTCCATAAACAGATCATGGATGTAAGAAAAGGGAAGGAGAAAAACTAAAAAGCCGTAGACAAAACTGTCACACAAGAAGTGGCTATTAACAAGCAGAGCTGGGAACTAGAAGCCCTTGTCATTGAGCAGACAATATTCTAATGAGCTTTTACTGGCAGTAATAGGGGCAAGAACATTTAGTTATTCTAGCAAAGAACATTTGGTTATTCTACAGGCCTTACTTATATTCCAGGCTCAGGCATCAACCTTTTCTTTGCACACTTTCTCTTTTCCTACATACAGTACAGAAGCATGAGACTATTTGCACACACTTCCCTATTAAATCTTCTCTCTCTGAGGTATTCCTCAGCCCAGGGACTCTAGTACAAAGGTTAAAACACCAACATTTTCTGACATACCCACTAGCATACCTAAAGTAGTGAAAGCAATTTTGTCAGGCTCTCCCTTAAACAAAAACACAGTGTATTTTTAACGTTTGCAGTACATCCCAATACAGCAGCACCAGACTGCAACTCCCATGGAAAGCTTGCAGTAAGGGAACATCTGTTCCATGCTGCATTGTAGAACAAACTAAATCAACTAGTCAACCACTCTAACCATGCTATTTAATAAGCAAGCTTATGTAAAGATTTCAATCTTTAAAGAAACACTTAACTTTCTTATGTAACATGTCATTAAATACAAACACAAAAACTGAATGATACCAATACTAAATGTTAGTATTTAAATGCTAAAAAGCAAATGCATTTTAAAAATAAGGTTCCAATTTGAAGATAAATAAATAAGGGTGCTTAAAAGTAGTAACACTTGGGAAG